>NC_045732.1:51287929-51318040 GCF_009834535.1 Camelus ferus | reverse complement strand
TATGATATGTCTTGGTGTGGGTCTATTTGGGTTCTTCCTGTTTGGGACCCTCTGAGCTTCCTGTACTTGGATATCTAATTCCTTCTTTAAGTTTGGGAAGTTTTCAATCATATCATAACTCTGTTAATAAACACAGACCTCTAAAGTTACTGAGCCTTCTGGAAAATGCCACAGTATATAAGTTAAACTACCTGTGCCATCAGCCAAATTGTGAGGCAAAGGTTATCTGAGTTGTACCATTTTTTTCCAATCTCCTATCTTTCCAAGTCCTGCTGACCTGCTATCCCTTTCCCAGGCCTTTATCCAATGTTTCATCCTTAAACTTTCATAAACTCATCTCAGCAGTCATCTAATCCCTGATAAGTTTGCCATTCAAAATAGATTGAATTTTATCTCTCTCAAGGTTGATGATAGGGAAGTCAACTAGATCTCAAACTTTTAAAATATAGATGGAAACAATTGTAAAACTGAAATGTGGATCCCTATAAGGCTGTTGGAATATATGCTTGGGGCCTATTTGCCAGTGAAGACTTGCTTATAGGTTATATCTGCAAGTTTAATTACTTCCTCTGACTACTAAGGGATAATCCCGACTGAGGATATTGCCAAAATAGTGATCTTTTTGATTCCGGAAAATACCTTCCACAATACTCTTATACATTGGCAAGATATTTTCAGTTTATATAGAAAAGTTTTTTTTGAATTTATGAAAGTTCATACTTGACTACCTCGTTGGTAGAAAACAAATATATTTGTATACCCAAACATGGACTGATGTGCCCTTGACCCTATCTTTACTTTATTTTTTGCAGAAATCACCACTCTAATGATTTCCTTAAGGAAGGAACACAAATCTTCAAGATGGGAAGTAACAGTGCAAACAGTACAAGAGCAAAGTGCACTGATCTTCAAATGCCATTTCAGTACTCCCTCTATGCAACCACTTACATCCTCATATTCATCCCTGGTCTTCTGGCCAACAGTGCAGCCTTGTGTGTTCTGTGCCGCTTCATCAGCAAGAAAAAGAAAGCCATCATTTTCATGATCAACCTCTCTGTGGCTGACCTTGCTCATGTGCTGTCCTTACCCCTCCGGATTTACTATTACATCAGTCACCACTGGCCTTTCCAGAGGGCCCTTTGCCTGCTGTGCTTCTACCTGAAGTATCTCAACATGTATGCCAGCATTTGTTTCCTGACATGCATCAGCCTTCAGAGGTGCTTCTTTCTCCTCAAGCCCTTCAGGGCAAGAGACTGGAAGCGTAGATACGATGTGGGCATCAGTGCTGCCATCTGGGTCATCGTTGGGGCCGCCTGTTTGCCACTTCCAATTCTGAGAAGTGCTGGCTTAGCCAACAACACTGAATCCTGCTTTGCTGATTTAGGGCTTCAACACATTAGCATGGCATCCTCTATTGGCATGATAACTGTAGCTGAACTTGGAGGGTTTTTATTACCTGTTGTAACTATTATTTATTGCACATGGAGAACAAGAAAAATTTTACAGGAATTCCAAGTTCCCCTTCAGAATACCAAAGAGAGAAAAAAGGCTTTGTGGATGGTCCTAATGTGTGCAGTGGTATTTATTGTATGTTTCACCCCTTACCACCTCAACTTCCCATTCTTTATGATGGTTAAGCAACAAGTCTTTTCAAACTGTTCATTTATTAAGAGTACTCTATGGTTCCACATCATTTCCCTGTGTCTTGCAAATCTAAATTGCTGTCTTGATCCAGTTGTATATTATTTTATGACCTCAGAATTTCGTGATGGATTTTTGGAACGTAGTAGTTTGATTCTTCAGTCGTGTGTAAGATGCAAGGACAGTGCTTTGGAAATTCATCATAAGAAGGAGGATCTTCAAACTATCTCTCTTGAATTTTTGGATGATTCCAAGACAATGTAAAAAATAATTACCTGGAATAATCTATATGATCTATCTGTTTAGCTATGTCAACCTAAAGATTTTCTTTAAAAAATGGTGTTGTTGATTGCCTTAATGAAACATGGCTCCTTTCCCTGCATCCTCCAAATTATTCTTAAAAAAATTATTAATGCCTATATTTTCTGTGCAAATGCACTGTTTTATGGAGCATATGAGAATATGTTTTTCCTTACAGAAAGTGATAAGTAAACAAGATGAATTGCCCATCTGTTCCTCAGTAATAGGTCCTAACATTTAACTTCCTGCAAGAAACAAAATGCGAATTGAAAACAATTGAACATAGATGAATTGTCCACACACTTAAAAATGTACAGGAGAATGATATTATCCAAGCTTTATCATAAAAATATACAAGGGGGAGTGGCCAAGATGGCAGAGTAGGAAGACCCTGATCTCATCTCCTCCCACAGCACATCAAAATTACAGATACTTCTAGAGCAACTATTGATGAGAACAACCTGAACACTAGCAGAAAATTTTATTTTACAATTAAAGAGGTAGAAGAGTAATCACAACAAGATGGGTAGGAGGGGTGGAGGCACAGTATAGTCAACAGCCATACCCTTGGGGAGGTGACCCACAAATGGAAGAATAACTATAATTGCATAAGTTCTCCACAAGGAATGAGGGGTCTGAGCTCCACATTGGGCTTCCCAGCCCAGAGAGTCCACAACAGAAAGACAAGCCTCTAGAACATTTGGCTCTGAAGGCCAGTGGTACCTATGTTCAGGAGAGCCACAGAGCTGTGGGAAATAGAGACTCCACTCTTAAAGGGCACATACAAAATATCAGAAGTTCTGACTCCCGGGCAGAAGCAGTAATTTAAAAGTAACTTGGGTCAGACTCACTTGCTGACCTTGGAAAGCCTCCCAGAGAGGCAGGAGGCAACTGGGATTCATTCTGGGTTTGTAGACACTGGCAGCATTCATTTTTGGAAGCTCATCCATGAGGACACTGGTACTGACAATACCATTTTGGAATCCCCTTCTTAGCTTATTAGCACTACGATGTGGTCCCACCCAATAGGGGGTCAGCAGCAGTCCTGGGATGCCCCAGGCTTAGCAGTTAGCTGTGCAAGGACAAAATCCCACCCACCAGCAATCTGGCTATATTGGACCCCTTGAGCTTCCAGATGCCCTTGGACCATGCCCGGCTCACCAGGGCACCCAGGATCCAGCCCCACCCACAGCAAACCAACACCAAGTCTATGAAGTCAAGACCCCAGAACCAAAGAATCTAGGACCCAGCTCTACCCAACAGTGGGCAAGCAATAGCCCTGGGATCCAGGCTTATTGCCAAGGGTGGGCACAGTTCTGGGACCTACTGGGCCCCAGTACACCCACCCCCTTGCTTGTGAGTAGACACCAATTTTGGGAACCCTGTACACTGCAGCCAGAGACCCTAGGACTTAGTTGTACCCAGTGGGTCAGAACTAGCCACAGGACCTTCTGGGTCCCAGCCCCATCCATCACTGGGCTGACACCAGCTCTGAAACCCCAGTCCCACAGCCAGACAGCTCAGGTTCTGACTCTGCACATGATGGGCTATCAGTATCTATCCCAGGACCAAGCCTCACCCTCCATTGGGTGGGCACTAGCATCAGGAAGCCTAGGACACCAGATTCACCTGTCAGGAGGCCAATGCCAGTTCCAGGACATCTTGGGCCCCTCAGCCATGGCCCAGCACAAGAGCAGATGGATCCTAGCTCTGAGATTCTAAGCCCTGCAGCCTGCCATCTCATGACATGGCCATACCCAGTAGTGGGCTGGCACCAGGAACAGGACTCCCCTGCTTATGCAGACAGCCATGGCAGGATCTGGCCCTACCTACCAGAGGACAACAATCTCCACACAAGGCAGGGCCTGGCAACAAATTGGACCAGTGGGCAGCCATGTTTACCAGTGTGTCCACAGTAGTCAGCTTGTCACAGCAGAAGGACCCACATAGCCCATATCGGGGGGCATCCCTAGAGCATATAGCTCTGGTGATAAGAGAGAAGTGTGCTACTGTTACTCATAGTATGTCTCCTACATAAGGCTGCTTCTCTAAGATAAGGAAATGTAAACAGCCTATCAAATACAAAGAAATAAAAATAGCAAATTAGTCAAAATGAGGTGACAGAGGAATATGTTCCAAATAATGGAACAAGTTAATACCCCAGAAAAAGAACTAATTGGAGATAAGCAACCTACCCAACAAAGAGTTAATAGCAGTGATTATAAAGACACTCAGAGAACTCAGGAGAAAAAAAAATGGATAGACACAGTTAGAATAGTTAAAAATAAAAAGAGTTAGAAAATGTAAAGAAGAACCAAACAGAGGTGAAGAATACAATGACTGAAATAAAAAAAAAATACTCAAATGAATCAACTGTAGATTCAATGATATATACAAATAGATCAGCAAACTGGAATATAGAGTAGTGGAAATCACTTTAGCTAAACAGAAGAAAAGAAAACAGAATTAAAAAAATAGAATTAAAAAAAAAGAGAGAACAGTTTAAGAGACCCCTGAACATCTGAGACAATATCAAGCACACTAACAGTTGCATTATAGGGGTCCCAGAAGAAGAAGAGAAAGAGAAAGGGGCAAAAAATATATTTAAATACATAATAGTTGAAAACTTCACTAACCTAGGAAAGGAAACAAACATCCAGTTTCAGGAATCACAGAGAGTCCCAAGCAGGATCAAAGAAGACTCCACCAAGAGACATTGTAATTACAATGAAAAAATAAAATAAAATAGACTATTAAAAGCAGCAAGGGAAAAGCAAAAAGTTACATATAATGGAACTCCTATAATACTATCACTGACTTTTAAGCAGAAACTCTGCAGACCAAAAGGGAGTGCCATGCTGTATTCAAAGTGGTGAAAGGGAAAAACCTAACATGAAAAATACTCAACCTGGTATCAGTCAGATTTGAAGGATATATTAAAAGTTCTACAGGCAAGAAAATGCAAAAAGAGTTCAGTAGCAAAAAACCAGCTTTAAAAGAATGTTAAAAGAATTTCTCTAAGCAGAAAAGAAAAGGCCAGAATGAGAAATATGAAAATTATGAAGTGAAAAATCTCATTGGTAGAGGCAAATATACAGTAAAGGTTGCAGATCAACCACATATAAAGCCAGTAGAAAGGTTAAAAGAAAAAAGTAGTAAAATCATCAATATCCACAATATGTGGTTAAGGGATACACATGTTAAAATAATAAATGGGGAGGATTAAAAATGCAAGGCTGTAAAAATATATTAAAACTTAAGGGATCAGCAACTTAAAATAATCATATCTATCTATCTACCTAACTAGCTAGCTATATTTAAACCTCATGGTAACCACAAATCAAAAATCCATAATAGGTACAGACACAAAAGACAGAAAGAAATCTGGACATAACATTGAAGTTATTTATCAAATCACAAGGGAAAAGAGCAAAAGAAGAAGAAATGAACAAAAATAACTTATTAAAAATTACTTTAAATATAAATGGACTATATACTCCAATCAAAAAACATAGAGTGGTAGAATGGATACAAAAACAAGACCCATATATATATTCTGCTTAAAAGAGACTTCCTTAGAATCTCAAGACACAAATGAATTGAAGGTGAGAAGACAGAAAAAGAGATGCCATGCAAATGGTAATGAAAAGAAATCAAAAGTACTAATACTTCTATCAGAAAAGAAATACTTTAAAACAAAGACTGTAATAAGAGACAAAGAAGGACATTACATAATGATAAAGGGATAGATACAAGAAGAATATATAACAATTATAAATATATATGTGCCCAACACAGGAGTACATAAGTATATAAGGCAAATGTTAACAGACATAAAGGGAGAAATTGACAATAACACAATTGTAGGGGACTTTAATACTCCACTTACATCAATGGTCAGATCATCCAAACAGAAAATCTATAAGGAAATACTGGCATTAAATGACACATTAGATCAGATGACCTCTATATCTTTCTTTCTTTTTATCTATCTATCTATCTATCTATCTATCTATCTATCTATCTATCTATCTACCTATCTATACATTCTATCCAAAAGCAACAAAATACACATTCTTTTCAAGTGCACATGCAACATTCTCAAAGGTACATAAAATACTAGGCCACAAAGCAAGTCTTGATATAATTTAAGAAAATTGAAACCATATCTGCCATCATTTCTGACAACAGTGCTCTGAAACTAGAAATCAGCTACATGAAAAAAACCTGCAAAAATCACAAACACATGGAGTCTAAACAACCAATGGATTACTGAAGAAATCAAATAAGAAATTGAAAAAAAAATTGGAGATAAATGAAAACAAAAATAAGATCCAAAATCAATGGGATTCAGCAAAAAGCATTTCTAAGAGGGAAATACAATACAAGCTCTTCTCAAGATACAAGAGAAATCTCAAATAAACAACCTAACCTTACACCTATTGGAACTAGGAGAAGAAAAAAACAAATCCCAAAGTTAGTAGAAGAAAAGAAATCACAGCATAAATAAATAAAGTAGAGACTAAAAAGCAATAGAAAAGATCAATTACACTTAAGATCTGGTTCTTTGAAAAGATAAACCAAATCATTAAGCCATTAGCCAAATTCATCAAAAGAAAAAGGGAGAGGGCCCAAATAAATAAAAGGAGAAATGAAAAAGAAGTTATAAGTGACACCACAGAAATAGAAAGGGTCATAAGAGCTTACTATGAACAACTATATGCCAATAAAATGGACAACATAGAAGAAATGGAAAATTTTCTAGAAATGTACAATCTCCCAAGATGGAATAAGGAAGAAATAGAAAATATGAACAGACTAATTATCAGTAATAAAACTGAATCAGTAATAAAACAAAACTCCCAACAATAAAAGTCCAGGACCAAATGGCTTCACAGGTGAATTCTACCAGCCATACAGAGAAGAGTTAACGCCTATCCTTCTCAAATTATTCCAAAAAAAATTGCAGAGGAGGGAATGCTTCCAAGCTCATTATAAGAGAGGCTAGCATCACCAGACAAAGATGTCACACACAAAACAGAAAATTACAGGTCAATATCACTGATGAACACAGAAGCAAAAATTATCTAGAAAATATTAGTACACCAAATCCAACAGTATATTAAATGGATCATACATTATGATCAATTGGGATTTATTCCAAGGACACATTGATGGTTCAATACCCACAGACCAATTTGATACACCACATTATCAAACTGAGGAGTAAAAATCATATGATCATATCAATAGATGCAGAAAAAAAAACTTTTGACAGAATTCAACATCCATTTTTGGTAAAAAAAAAACAAAAAACAAAAAACAAAAAACAAAAAAAAACTCCAGGAAGTGGGCATAGTGGGAACATACCTCAACATAATAAGGCCATATATGAAAAGCCCACAGCTGACATCATACTCAATGGTGAAAAGCTGAAAGCATTTCCTTTAAGATCAGAATAAGACATGGATGACCAATCTTGCCACTTTTATTCAACATAGTATTGAAAGTCTTAGCTTCAGCAATCAGATAAAAAGAAATAAAATGAATCTGAATTGAAAAGAAGAAGAAAAATGTTACTGCTTACAGGTGATATGATACTATGTACAGAAAATCCTAAAGATGCTATCAAAACAAACAACTAGAACTCATCCAAAAATTCAGCAAAGTGCAAGATACAAAATTAATATATAGAAATCTGTTGCATTCATACACAATAATGATGAAATATCATAAAGAGAAATTAAGGAAACAATTATATTTCCCATCATAGGATATCCAGGAATAAATCTAACTAAGAAAGAAAAAGGCCTGTACTCTGAAACTATAACTCACTGATGAATGAAACTGAAGATGACACAAACAGATTCACAGACATACCATGCTTGTGGATAGGAAGATTAATATTGCTAAAGTGACTATACTACTTAGGCAATCTACAGATTCAATGCAAACCCTATTGAAATAACAATGGCACTTTTCACAGAACTAGAGCAAATAATCCAAAACTTTGTATGGAAACATAAAAGATCCTGAAAAGCCAAAATAATCTTAAGAAAGAATAACAGCTGGAGGCACCATACTCTTTGATTTCAATCTATACTACAAAGCTACAGTAATCAAAACTGTACAGTACTGACAGAAAAACAGACACATAGATGAGTGAAACAGAATAGAGGGCCCATAAATGAACCCACACTGCCATGGGCAATTAATCTATGACAGAACAGGCAAGAATATACAATGGGGAAAAGATAGCCTCTGTATGACAAACCTACAACCAGCATAATACTCAACAGAGAAAAACTGAAAAACCACCCACTAAAATCTGGAATAAGACAAGGTTGCCAACTCTCACCACTTCTATTCAACATAGTCTTGGAAATCTTAGCCACAGAAATCAGGCAAGAAAAAGACATAAAAGGGGTCCAAATTGGAAAAGAAGAGGTAAAATTGTCACTATATGCAGATGACATGATACTATATATAGAAAACCCTAAAAGCTCCACAAAAAACTATTAGAGCTAATAAAATAATTCAGCAAAGTAGCAGGATACAAGATTAATGTACAAAAATAAGTTTCATTTTTTATACTAACAATGAATCAACAAGAAAAGAAATTAAAGAAACAATTCCTTTTAAAATTGCACCCAAAACAATAAAACACTTAGGAATAAATCTGACTGAAGAGGTGAAAGACATATACATGGAGAACTACAAAACATTCATTAAGGAAATTAAAGAAGACTTAAAGAAATGGAAAGACATACCATCCTCTTGGATTGGAAGAATCAATATCGTTAAAATGGCCATACTCCCCAAGGCAAACTACATATTTAATGTGATCTCTATCACATTTCCCAGGACATGTTTTACAGAACTGGAGCAAATGATCCTAAGATTTATATGGGATCACAAAAGACCCAGAATTGTCAAAGCAATATTGAAGAAAAAGAAAGAAGCTGGAGGAATAAACCTCCCAGACTTCAGACAATACTACAGAGCTATAGTAATCAAAACAACATGGTATTGGCATAAAAATAGACATATGGATCAATGGAACAGAACAGACATCCCAGAAATAAATCCACAGACCTATGGTCAATTAATCTTCGACAAGGAGGCAAGAATATACAATGAAATAAAGACAGTCTCTTCAGCAAATGGTGTTGGGAAAACTGGACAGCTGTATGTACATCAATGAAGTTAGAACACTCCCTTACACCATA
Organism: Camelus ferus; assembly: GCF_009834535.1. Classification (NCBI taxonomy): domain Eukaryota; kingdom Metazoa; phylum Chordata; class Mammalia; order Artiodactyla; family Camelidae; genus Camelus; species Camelus ferus. Next base: position 51,308,870 of record NC_045732.1, on the reverse strand, counting down.
CACAAAAACAAACTCAAAATGGCTTAAAGATTTAAATATAAGAGAAGACACAATAAATCTTCTAGAAGAAAACATAGGCAAAACATTCTCTGACATAAATCTTAGCAATGTTCTCCTAGAGAAGTCTACCCAAGCAACGAAAATAAGAGCAAAAATAATCAAATGAGACCTAATTAAACTCATAAGCTTCTGTACAGCAAAGGAAACCATAAGCAAAACAAAATGACAACCTACAGAATGGGAGAAAATATTTGCAAATGAAGCAACTGACAATGGCTTAATTTCCAGAATATATAAACAGCTCATACAAGTTAATAACAAAAAGAACAAACAAGCCAATCCAAAAATGGGCAGAAGACATAAACAAGCAATTATCCAATGAAGACATATGAATGGCCAATGGGCACATGAAAAAATGCTCAATATCACTAATTATTAGAGAAATGTAAATCAAAACTATAATGAAGTATCACCTCAAAACAGTCAGAATGGTCATCATTCAAAAGTCCACAAATGATAAATGCTGGAGAAGGTATAGAGAAAAGGGAATTCTACACTGCTGGTGGGAATGTAGTTTGGTTCAGCCATTATGGAAAACAGTATAGAGATTCCTCAAAAAACTAAAAATAGACTTACTGTATGACCCAGCAATCCCACTCCAGGGCATATATCAATTGGGAACTCTAATTTGAAAAGATACTTGCACCAAAGTATTCACAGCAGCACTGTTTACAACAGCCAAGACATGGAAGCAACCTAAATGTCCATTGACAGATGACTGGATAAAGAAGTTGTGGTATATATGTATATACTGGAATACCATTTGGCCATAAAAAATAATAAAATAATGCCATTTGCAGCAACACTGATGGACATGGAGAATGTCATTCTAAGTGGAGTAAGCGAGAAAGAGAAAGAAAAATACCACACAGTATCACTCATATGTGGAATCTAAAAAAAAAGACACTATGAATTCATCTTTAGAACAGAAACAGACACACAGACTTAGTAAACAATCTTATGCTTATCAGGAGAAGGGTGTAGGAAGGGATAAATTTGGGAGTTTGAGATTTACAAATGTTAGCCACTATATATAAAAATAAATTTTTAAAAATGTTTCTTCTGTATAGCACAGGGAACTATATTCAATATCTTATAATAACCTCTAATGGAAAAATATATAAATGAATATATGCATGTATATGCATGACTGGGATGTTGTGCTGTACACCAGAGATTGACACATTTTAATGGTACCTCGGTTTAAAAAAATTAAGTAATGAAGGCCAAAAAAAAAATACAATAAAAGAGACTCTTCTTCCCCCTCCCCACCCAAATTACAATAGAGATGGAGCATTGGAGGAGGAGAGAAATAATTGAGGGAGATTAAGAGTTACAAACTTTTGGTTACAAAAGAAATGAATCACAGGTATGACATGTACAGTATGGAGAATAATCAACAATTATGTAATACCTTTGCATAGTGACAGATGGTAACTAGACTTATCATGTTGATCATTTTTGTTTGTATAGAAATACCAAATCACTATGTTGTGTAACAGAAACTAACATAGTGTTATAGGTCAATTATACTTCAAAAACAAAGTATCAAACAAAGTCATAGAAAAAGAAATTAGATTTGTGGTTACCAGAGGCATGGAGTGGGAGCAGAGGGAATTAGATGAGGATAGTCAAAAGGTACATATTTCCTGTTATAAGACAAATATTAGGCATGTAATGTAAAACATGATAAATACAATTAGCACTGCCTTACATTATATATGAAAAATTTTAAGAGAGTAAATCCTAAGTGTTCTCATCACAAGGGAAATTTTTTTTCGATTTCCTTAGTTTGTATCTATATGAGGTGATGGATGTTCACTGTACTTATTGAGGTAGTCATTTCATGATGTATGTAAGTCAAATCATTATGCTATACACCTTAAACATAGAGTGCTGTAAATCAATTATATCTCAATAAAACTGGAAGAAAAGAGGAAGTGAGACACAGACCCCTGTCTTACAGGTACATGTGGCAAATATTAAACAGAAGTCTGGGCAGCTGTCAGGGGAGTATAGGAGTGAATTATGTCCAAGAGTATCAAAAAGACAACTGAAGTACAATTCTACCATTTGTTTCTCTCAAGCTTAGAAAGGAATAATCCAACAATTTCATCAACACAGAAACTCAGAATGGAAATTACTTGTCTCCAAAGTGAATAACTGAAAACTATCCCAGTGCACAGACTACCCATAAAGAATACTCTTTTGCTCATATAAAGGTAATATTTAAGATATAAATGTCTTCTTATGTTGGTATCTGACAAAATTTTAACAATAATTGAAAATATTTATTGAGTGCTTACTTTGCATCTGGAATGCAAGTGCTTCAAATAAATAAACTCATTTAATTTTCACATCTCTAAGATGAGAAAAGACAGAAAGCAGAAACGCCCAAGGACACAGAACTAGTGAGTAGGGTTTTTCCTCTGGATACCATGCTCTTTCATAAATATGCTCTACCTCCTCCCTGGAAATTCTGATCACTGCAGAATTCAAGAATGGCTACCTGAAAGGATAATATATTTCAACAGTGACTTCTACATTGGTCTCGCTGCTGATGAAGATTCTTGATAGGGTAAATAGTTGATGTTTCTCTACATACATACTCACATCCTTTTTCTCACTCAAAATTTAAAAATAGGAGGGTTGAGTTCTTAGCACCTTTCCAGGGAATTATTAACAAATTTTCTTGAGAGTAATGTCCTTTGAAGAGGCTTAATCATCTGGGTGGTCCTAGAGGTCAGGAGATTGAGGCTGCTGCTTTGGAGAGGCAAGACTGAAGCAAAGACGGCTACCTTTAAAAAAAAAAAACCATACAGGTTTGGATTTTCTTAAGTTTCTACAAGTGTTGGAAACTCTTGCTCCCTGTGCATTGTGCATGGCATGATGACTACAGGATGGCCATGGAGTCTCCATTCTAAGCCCTGTTTCCTTGAACACATTGATAAAGTCTTTCTGGTGTGGCATGTGATGGCTAGGAAGACCACTCTGAGAGGTATTTCAGTGCCTGCCAAATGTAGGTAATCAGGAGACATGAAAACAATATTTATCAGAAGATTTGATGTCAAGAATGGCAGCCACCAAGGCTTATGGTGGGCACTCTTAATTTACAGGCAATTATAAGTACCTAGAATACTTGTAAGAACTTAGAGAGAGGGAGATTACTGACACTCTCCCATCTATTCTAGTGAGTGGAGATTCAGAGTCAAATTAATGTGATTTAGAAAAATCGTGTAAGGTGAAATTTAATAGACCTGAGCAATGTGGATAATATTTATTTTACCATAATGTGATGTGTTGACTCTTAGAGTAGTTGCACCATAAGACAGTGAAGACATAAAAATCAACACATTGTGATTCAAAAAGAATTGAACACTTGAAAATATTAAGTACTTGATAGCTAGTTTATATTTAAATATGTAGTAAAAATAAATTTCTACAGGAACTTTCATGTTTATTTTAAATAATCTTACAGGTGCTCCATATGCACTCTTCATGTCACAAGTCCCACATCAGTACTGTCGCTGATCCATCCTAGACTGTATGTCTCCACTGAAGGTAGAAGTTAAGCCACAGTGTTAACTTCTTTCCTCAAGACCAAAAGGTGATACAAACCCAAGGTTACTCATGAATCCTCACAAAAGGTCAGGTAGTCTAGAACTTTTAAAAAGTCTTCCATTCAGTTTGAATCACCCAGTTTTTGTACTTATATTCTCTGACAATATGTCAAAGATGACAATTTAAAATTTTTGGAGAACAGCCATGTTCTCAGTAACAATAATTTATCTAAACATTTTTTGAGAACAGCCATGTTTTCAATAACAACAAGCATTTATCTAAAGTTCATGCAGTCAACATGCTTACATTACACCACAGGTGTGCCATATCTCAATCGAAGCTCTTTGCAAAGGAGAGGAAAATAATGTTTCACAATGCTGTAGCGATTAAAATCAGAGTACCTAGAATTACCTTGCCTGGGTTTTTAGATATGCCCCAAATATCACAAGATCATAAATTACTAAATTGAGGGAGCATTAAACCATATTAAAATATTTATCTTTATGTGTATGAGGGAAAGCATATTTGTGAATGTGTGTGCATATGTAGTATCTTCCATATATAAGATCATTTAATTTTAAGTAGGCACTGTAGCCTTGAGACAATAAAAATATATGCCCAAGATTTTCATTGCTTGTAATCTGGTATGATCATGATTACAGTATAAACAAATTTTAGAATTTTGTAATGTAATTTTCATACAGGTTTAAGGCATTTGTGTTTATTTCTATCACTCTTCTCAAGGATAATGTATTGAGTCATGTAATTAATCCTTTATAGAAATTTTAAAATAAAAAGTACAAAAAAAGAAAATATACACCATTTGAGAAAAGTTGAGTAGAGAAGAAATGTTTATCAATATTAAGAGGAGTTATGGGAATTAATATCTTTATAACTTAGAGTATCTGAGACTTTTCTTTCCTTGGGGAAATAAGCAATTCAGATTCATCCCAAATATCTCAAAAGTATCATGAGATCCATACACAACACACATCTTAAGCACAAAATACAATTATATTCTAACATATTTCACAAACAGCAGAGTTTCAGAGTTGGCAATGAAGGCTCTTTTCTTGGATGTTTGTGAGTCTGTGTGATGCAATGCATGATTTATACATTGGCACCCACAGCAAATATTTTGTTATATTTGTTCATTAAAATCAACTGTGCTATGGTCTGCCTAGATTAATTCCTTTATAAACAACCTCAGTCACAACTTGATAGATTTAAACAATGAATTAATGAAGAATCACACACATGCATATATTTTTTCATTTGGATTTCATTTCTCACAAGTAGAGATATATATAAGAACAGCGGTGAATTGAATCCTATATAAGTGCAAAATGAAAATTTCTGTTTTAAAAATCTCTTTGGTTATATCATTTTCTAATACAAATCACTGGAAAATTTGAAATTTAAAATTTCACATATTGGATTTCATTGAAGTGGTATTTTAAAAAGAAGTAGTTAGTTTATAAAATTACAAACTATTTTCTTGCCTTCATAAGATTGGAAATTCACAAAATGGTTGATTTGTGTGAATTGTTTTGTAACATTGATTGCCTATCAAAACAAAAACAGGTAATATTTACCACGGTGAGGGTGGGGGTAGGGGGCGGCAGGGTAAAACCTAGGTTTTCTGAAGTCCTCTAGGGGTCTCTATTTTAGATCTTTTTTTTTATCTTTAACATTTTTTTATTGATTAATAAGCATTTTACAATGTTGTGTCAAATTCCAGTGTAGAGCACAATTTTTCAGTTATACATGAACGCATATATATATTCATTGTCACATTTTTTTCTCTGTAAGCTACCATAAGATCTTGTGTATATTTCCCTGTGCTTTACAGTATAATCTTGTTTATCTATTCTACAATTTTAAAATCCCATCTATCCCTTACCACCCTCCACTCCCTTGGCAACCACAAGTTTGCATTCTATGTCTATGAGTCTATTTCTGTTTTGTATTTATGCTTTGTTTTTTTGTTTTTGTTTTTTAGATTCCACATATGAGCAATCTCATATGATATTTTTCTTTCTCTTTCTGGTTTACTTCATTTAGAATGACATTCTCCAGGAGCATCCATGTTGCTGCAAATGGCGTTATGTTGTCGGTTTTTATGACTGAAGAGTATTCCATTGTATAAATATACCACATCTTCTTTATCCAGTCATACGTTGATGGATATTTAGGCTGTTTCCATGTTTTGACTATTGTAAATAGTGCTGCTATGAACATTGGGGTGCAGGTGTCATCATGAAGTAGGGTTCCTTCTGGATATAAGCCCAGGAGCGGGATTCCTGGGTAATATGGTAAGTCTATTCCTAGTCTTTTGAGGAATCCTCTATTTTAGATCTTTAAGTACCTGAATATTTAAAACACCGTTTTAGTGCAAATATTTCTAAATCATATTCTTTCCTACCAACTTAAGCAGTTTGTTTTAAACAAGGGGACATAATGTATGAAAGAAGCATTAATCTGGATTCAGAGGACCAGGATACTAGTTTCTGGTCTGCCAATTATAAGCTATGTGACTTTCGGCAAGTTACTTCTTTTGGGCTTTTAATTTTATTAACTGTCCATAAGGAGGGTAGACTAGATGATCTCAATATGAGACATATTTTTTGGAAAGTGCTTTATAAACTCTTAAGCACTTTACAAATGTTTGCTTTTGTTATTGTAAGTATTAATACTGTTATTATTTAGGAAGAGCTTCAACACCAACATTTAATGTAATCTTTTAAGGATGACTGAGGGTCGTCATTATAAACATCAGTTATTTTACTATACACATTTGCTTTTCTCAGAGATATTGAAATTTGTAGGACTGCTTGTACCTACACTAAAATTGTCCCATGGGTTTTAAGTTCTTATATATTTGATTTTGTAGTGCTTCTTTCTCTATCTTTCCAGGCCATGTGTTCTTCTTTCTTGTCATTGTCAGTGGACCTATTTAAAGAAGTCCCTAACATTTCAATTAGTTTTTTCTGATCTTTTGTAGTTTTGAAAACACACTAATCAAGCTAGTTTTAACAGAGTTTAAGTTTAAATTTAACAAAAATGAGTGAAAGCCTGCTTATTTTATTTTATTTGGAGAAGATGTGTGTGGAAAAGGGAAAGAAAATCTTCTATGGAATAAGTATATGGGTCTTAGTTTTGGGACTTTATGACATCTCTTTTGGCCATTCAGTATTATTTTGCTTCCTTCCTGGCTCTGTCAGCTGTGTTTGGATAGCTGAGGTTGCCAGATATTTGAGTTACAGATCACTGAGCTGTGACTAGCTGTTTATGACACCTTAAGTTTCTTGGAACATAAATTCGCTCCCTTCCTCTTTAAGGGTACTTGGGATAAATTTACTTATGTATTTGAAGTCCTATTTGAGATATAGTAATTAATATTTTATTTGAAGTTTGCTTTTTTTTATCATAAGTAATGAACACTATCCAAAAGATTTGGAGATGCATAGAAAATTTAATGGCTTACCAATTCTCTTGAAGTTATCAGAATTCTCCAGGAAGCTCCAATTTATTCTTACTTCTAGAGGAAAGGGTATATGTAGTCTCCTTTATCCAATATTTCTGGGGCCAGGTAAATAGCCCACCCCATCCCTCTATTCCATGCTTCCCAAAATACTGTGGTGCAGGAGTTCCAAGAATGGGCAAGCATGAGTCTACAGCTGTAACTGATTGATAATAATTAGACAGAGAGAGAGGTTCTGGTGCTATCTATGCTTTTCCTTAATTGTGGACTCTTGAGCAAGACATTTTACCACTCTGAAGCTGTTTCCTCATTTTCAATATGGTGATAATAATCTTTGCTCTTTCTTCTTCACAAGACACTTGTAAATATCCAATAAAAACGTAGATGAATCTTGTTTTTGAACTATAGTGATTATTTAAACATAAGTCTACAGGGACATGTAGCATTAAGAAAGGAATCAGGGAAGGGAGATAAAGTGTCCCCTTAAGCCATAAAAACACAAATATTATTAAAGATTTCAAACAACCTATTAGCATCATAGAAAATGTGAAAGTGAGAAGTAGTGCCATAGGATCAAAGCAATATTGGCTGAGGCCTGGAGAGTAGCAGAAGGAGCCATTTACCTTGTCTTCCACCATGAGTAAATAAGGTCCAGACTTTTGGAGGAAAGAGTTATGATTAGGGTTAAGGATCTCTGAAAAATTAAATATCAGAGACTGACCATAGCCTTAGGGAAAAATTAGGATAGTACAATAGGGCACAGTGTCTCCTATGAATGAATTTTGCAGATAGAAGGCAAGGTCTCTAGAACTTTAGGAAGGAATGGATTTGAAACAAATATAAAGGAAACTACAGCTGTAAAGGGGAGAGCTGAGGGTAGGAATAGGTTACCTAGCAGTGTTGTTTGGGCATGGATACATTTGTTGAGGGGCATTTACACATTCAAAGTACTTCCTTCATTCAATGCAGTTCTACAGTCCCTAGTCTGGTTAAACGTATTGGATAATCAAATCTGCATATATATGAAATATGCAAAAACTCAGTCTCCTTAAAAAACATTGAGCATACTGCCTTTTCTCACACTGTTTCCCTGGCATGTATGCCTTTGCTACTCCTCTCTATTAAGTTCTACAAATTATTTAAGATTCATCTTGAATTCTACTTTGTTTTAAAACTACATCTCTGTTTCTTCCCCTGAAGGAAGGGATTTTGACAATGGCTGTATCAAGGAATGGTATTTGGATGGGAGCAGAAAATGGTTTTTAGCTCTATTTCTCTTCCCATCAGGTCCTACTCCTTTATTCTATAATATTGACAAATAGAATTTTCTCAGTCTTGCAAATGCAGAATCAAGTCAGCTCTCCTAAGAAACTCCCCTCTTCTCTCTGATTTTTTAACCCAGTTTCACAAATGTTGAGTCCTAGGATGTGATCAAAGCAGTTAGCTTTTCATTGATCTACAAGTGGGACAAACCTATAGAAGTACAATGAGAATCTAACCAGGCAGCCACCACTGGTCAAAGGAGAATAATGATCCAGAGGAGACAGAGTGACCACAGAACAGCAAACTAGAACTGGAGCTGAAGTGGAAGCAAGAGCAGGAGCAGATTCCTGGCTACTATAGGAAATACAAAAAGGTGACACTATAAACAATTTGGATGGAATTCACCCAAGTCTGACATCATCAACACTTTATTGAATTCATTGGAAATAAAAGAAAGAGAAAAGGATATAGATGAAAGAGGGAAAAGGTAACTAATCTTGTGAGATATTATCTTTATTCTGCACCCACTCCTTCATACCTCCACTTCCCTACTGAGGAAAGAAGGCATAAATAATCCTTTGTTAATAGCAAAAACCACAGCAACAAAGTTAAAAGCAATCACTCTTCCAAAAACATTTCTTAATGTTTTAATATTTAATGCACAGTTTACAAACACATTTTACATAATTATAAAAGTCAGAGTATACTGTTACATGGTTACCTAGTTAACTGAGAACCGACCAGAATTTGGCCCTGTTTGTAATCAACAAATTTGAGATACTGTGAATCTAGTGGCAGATATTCATTATATATGTATGTCAAACTATTATGTTGTATACATTAAATATATACAATTATATTCGTTAATTATTCTTCAATAAAGTTGGGGGGGGAGCAAAATGAATGAATCCCTTCTCAAGTACTTAGTTCCTAGCAGTTGTCATGGTAATTAAAGGCAAAAGAATCAATGTATAAACCTTGTAACATGTATTGATGTCAACTTTATAGAAACTAGTCTTTTGGATATGTAACAAAAAATAAAGATGAAGAGGACAGGACTGGAAATCAGAATATCTGGATCTCAGCCCCTATTCTAACATCACTTACTGTGGGATCACTTACCATAGGATTCTGGTAATATCTAATAACAGGTCCTGATTCATGAACACAAAATCTTGGTCATGTGTAAATGACCCTTAGGTTAGATGACTATTTCCATGGAAATCAGAACTTACTCTCACTTAAATCTCTGAACTCTACTACCAGTAATTATGTCTTCATGTTTTGGTTTGACTTAGTTTACAAATTTGATGTTTAACTAACACTTAAAATTTGACTCAGGGTGGCCATAGACAGAGCTAGCATGAAGCAGGTTTAAAAACAAGAATAAAAATAAGAAAGAAAGGCAGTCAGTCACTTGAGAAGATAAATAATAAAGTTGTAGAAAGAAACCAGTTCACCCAAGCTCCCTAACCTTGAGCCCAAACCGACCTTGAGCCAGCAAAGTGGCAATAATTAACCCAATGAAAATTCAAATTATTTACAGTCCTTTAGGCCTGAATTCTCTCCATTTCTGTTTCTGTTTTCTCTCTGGCCTTAACTCTGTTACTAATAAGCATTTACTGGTGGCTATTTTTACTGATAATTATGAAAGCATTTCTGCTATAGGGGAAAGACCACAGGCTTGGCAGTTAGGACACCAAGATTTAGTCCACTCTCTGCTGCTCATTTGCTATGACTGACACAAATCATTAGCCTTTTCTGAGCCTCCATTTCTTCTTCTCTCAAATGAGATGGTTGGATTTTATGGTCTCTGGGGTCCTTTCTAGTCCTGCCACTCAGTGACTCCAAGAAGCGGTATCAGACTTTCTCAGGAAAGTCTAGGTACACTGATGCAAGTGTGTGGGGCATGGGGGAAGAGTAAGGCACAAAATCTCTGGAGTAGAGAAGTGTAGGCTATAGGAGGTTACAATTTCAAAGAAGCAAAGATCAAAGGATGATATGTGTTATGGCTGCTGATACTATAGCCATGCCCCTTCATTCATCATGCACTTATTTGGACTCATATGGTTCACATGGAGCAGTCCCATAGTCAGGAGACAGCTAGTAAGATGTGAACAAGGACCAGAGCCAAATCCAGTCAAATGGGGAAGGAAGAAATACTTACCCTCTTCCCTTGCTCTTTCCAGAAAGTTATATTAAAAATGGCTTCAAAACAGTAATGCAAAAGGCCCGTGGCAAAACAATGCAAACATTACAATTTCATTCTTATTTATATAAGTAATGGTAAGAAAACACACCAGAGTCATAACAGTATTTAAATCAGAGCAAAACATTATTTTCTTTTCTGTGTTTTTAAGCATCTACCAATTTGTTTTACTATAACATTCTTAACGGATTCCTCACTTCAATCTTAATCCCTACAACCCATTCTTCATTGAGACCTCAGAATGTCTTTTTCTAAAAATATGAATCAGATCATGTAAAACTGTTGTTTAGAAGCCACCAGTGGATTCCTAGTATACTTGTAACACAAGCCAAGCTTTACATTACACTCAAAAGACTCTCCATTATTCACCCCTTGACTTCTTCTAGGAACTAATTTCCTATCACTTTCCCTTATTGGCCTACATTATTTCAGCTCTTCTTTGAACTCTTGAAGCCCACTTCCACTTCAAGGCCCTTGCATGAAGTGCTCTTCTTGCAAATGTTCACCTGTATAATTCATTTTTATTGTCATTATCAATTTCAAAGTTACTAAAACACAGAGGCTCTTTTGACACCCCAGTTTAAATTTAGTCACCTTATTATACTTCATCACAGCACTCTACTCTTCCTATTTAACATTTGCATAATTTGATTTACAATTGCATATGTTTATTTTATTCTTCTATCCCTCACTAACCTGTAAACTCTTTGATGGTAAGAGCCATGTCTTTCTTGCTCAGCACTGTTTTTCCAGTGTCTAACACTATACATGTAACTTATTAGGTGCTCAATAACATTTGGTGAATAAATAACTGAGCAAATGACTCAATCAATTGATGTGCATTACATTTGTAAGTAAGAAGAAAAATAGAGGGCAAAAGTATGGTAAAGATTTCATTTTTACAGTGTATCCTTGGTGGATAGGACAAGACCATTCCTTTTTATTTTAACATTTTTTATTGAGTTATACTCATTTTACAATGTTGTCTCAAATTCCAGTGTAGAGCACAATTTTTCAGTTATACATGAACATATATCTATTCATTGTCAGATGTTTTTCGCTGTGAGCTACCACAAGATCTTCTATATATTTCCCTGTGATATACACTATAATCTTGTTTATCTACTCTACATTTTGAAATCCTAGTCTATCTCTTCCCACCTCTTCCCCTTGGCAGCCACAAGTTTGTATTCTATGTCTAAGAGTCTGTTTCTGTTTTGTATTTGTGTTTTGTTTTGTTTTGTTTTTTAGATTCCACATATTAGCGATCTCATATGGTATTTTTCTTTCTCTTTCTGGCTTACTTCACTTAGAATGACATTCTCCAGGAACATCCATGTTGTTGCAAATGGCGTTATATTGTCCATTTTATGGCTGAAGAGTATTCCATTGTATGAACATACCACAAATGCTTTATCAAGTCATCTGTCGATGGACATTTGGGCTGTTTCCATGTCTTGGCTATTGTAAATAGTGCTGCTATGAACATTGGGGTGCAGGTGTCATTTTGGAGTAGGGTTCTTCTGGATATATGCCCAGGAGCGGGATTCCTGTGTCATGTGGTAAGTCTATTCCTAGTCTTTTGAGGAATGTCCATACTGTTTTCCACAGTGGCAGCACCAAACTGCATTCCCACCAGCAGTGTAGGAGGGTTCCCTTTTCTCCACAGCCTCTCCAACATTTGTCATTTGTGGACTTTTGAATGATGGCCATTCTGACTGGTGTGAGGTGATACCTCATTGTAGTTTTGATTTGCATTTCTCTGATAATTAGTGATACTGAGCATTTTTTCACGTGCTTACTGATCATTTGCATTTCTTCCTTGGAGAATTGCTTGTTTAGATCTTTTGCTTATTTTAGGATTGGGTTGTTTGTTTTTTCTTATTGAGTCGTATGAGCTGCTTATATATTCTGGAGCTCAAGCCTTTGTCGGTTTCATTTGCAAAAATTTTCTCCCATTCTGTAGGTTGTTTTTTGTTTTACTTATGCTTTCCTTTGCTGTGCAGAAGCTTGTAAGTTTAATTAGTTCCCATTTGTTTATTTTTGCTGTTATTTCTATTGCTTGGGTAGACTGCCCTAGGAGAACAGTTTTGAGATGTATATCAGATTATGTTTTGCCTATACTTTCCTCTTGGAGGTTTATTGTATCTTGTATTACATTTAAGTCTTTGATCCATTTTGAGTTGATTTTTGTGTATGGTGTAAGGGAGTGTTCTAGCTCCACTGATTTACATTCTGCTGTCCAGTTTTCCCAACACCATTTGCTGAAGGGACTGTCTTTATTCCATTGTATATTCCTGCCTCCTTGGTCAAAGATTAGTTGACCAAAAGTTTGTGGGTTCACTTCTAGGTTCTCTATTCTGTTCCGTTGGTCTATATGTCTGTTTCTGCACCAATACCATGCTGTTTTGATTACTGTAGCTCTGTAGTACTGTCTGAAGTCTGGCAGAGTTATTCCTCCAGCCTCTTTCTTTTTCTTCAGTAATGTTTTGGCAATTCTAGGTCTTTTGTGGTTCCATATAAATTTTATTATGATTTGTTCTAGTTCTGTGAAATATGCCCTGGGTCATTTGATAGGGATTGCATTAAATCTGTAGATTGCCTTGGGCAATGTGAGCATTTTAACAATATTTATTCTTCTAATCCAAGAGCATGAGATAGCTTTCCATTTTTTAAAAGTCTTCTTTGATTTCCTTAATCAGTGTTTTATACTTTTCCATGTATACGTTTTTCACCCTCTTGGTTAGATTTATTCCTAGGTATTTTATTACTTTGGGTGCTATTTTAAAGGGGATTGTTTCTTTAACTTCTTTCTCTGTTGATTCATCATTAATGTAAAGAAATGCAACTGATTTTTGAACATTAATCTTGTAACCTACTACCTTGCTGAATTCTTTGATCAGTTCTAGAAGTTTTTGTGTGGACCTTTTAGGGTTTTCTACATATAGTATCATGTCATCAGCATATAGTGACACTTTCACCTCTTCTTTTCCAATTTGGATCCCTTTTATTTCTCTCTCTTGCCTGATTGCTGTGGCTAGGACTTTCAAGACTATATTGAATAGGAGTGGTGATAGTGGGCAGCCTTGTCCAGGACATGACCATTTCTTACAAGGAACTGGATCCAGATAACACACCTTTCTTAACAGTGTGATTGCTATATATGTATTTTACATCCCTAGTGTATAGGTCTTCTGAGTACTTCATACTAGATTATTTGATTCTAGCTACCTATTCTGCCTTACTAGTTAGTTACTTAGCCAGAAATAAGGTTCTAACCTTTGATTAAAGGAAAAGCCACCCAGAATCAATGAGTAGGCTGCATTTTCCTTGAAATTCTGTCAAAGTGAATAAATTGTATAGGAAGAAATGAGATTAGGGACTCTGTGGCCTAGGCTTATAAGTTATCTTCTGTTATGACAATTGGCAAAGAGGTTGCAATACCAGCGAAATTATAAAAAGAAACACAAAGTCTCACCATTTCTTTGTATTTCTCTCTTCACTCAAAGGCATACCTGGAAGAAAAGTAATTATTTGGATTTGATGATAAGATGTCTCTTAAGTAAGCTTCTCCCTGATAGACAATGAATCCATTAGTATTTTCTCACTTGAAGGGAGGAAAATATATTTTTGAGACACTTGGAGCCAAAGTTCATAAGATGAAGAGTCAACTGTCATTTGTATAAAGCATATATTTTAACTCATGAGAAAGACAGCTTAGCATGACCCCCTGCAAAGGGTACTTGTTTCTATCAAGGACAAAAGTAATTCTTCCCTTTGGATGGTTTCCAAAAAAGATGCACTACCACTGGGAAGAAATATCCTCGTATGTAATGTTTTCCTTTGACAGAATAACCTTCTGTTCTTACAATTCTGCACAGCTAAGAATGCCACCTTCACAATTCTATTTAATTGAGATTTCTGATTATATTAATTTTTTACATTTTCCCCTTTTGATGAAGAATTTTCTATGAATACATTGCTGATCAAAAGCCAGTTTTTCTAGTTTCATAGAGATTTTGTCACTCAATGTCAGAAAAGATTTTTCCTGGTTGTAGTGTCTCATGTCGAGGGAAAGTGCACAGACTGAAAATCTACTGAGGTCACACTGGAGTCTCAAGTAGGGGTAGAAGGGTTAACTCTCAGGCATATTTAATCTGAAGTCCATAAGTTACTAAGATCACAGATATTTGAGACCATCTGAAGTGTTATCATGAAAGGTTTGATGAACAAAATTCTGACAGGCCTGGTCAGGATATCTTGGGAAAGCTGTCTCATCAGATGTCAACTGCTTCAATTCCAGGAAATGTTTACCTTCAGTTCACCAGTTGATGTGCAGGTCCAGTAAAGGGCTTTGGTGCTTTTCTTTGTCTTTATTTTAGAGGTTTACGTCTCTTTTGGTTTTGGTTTTGGTTTTGGGGTGGTGTGCGCGTGCGCTTTCTTTAGATGTGTCACATGAATCCAAGAGTCTATTCCTTGTAGTCTGGCAGCACACGAGTTGGTTAGCAATACTTGATAGGGGTCTTTACAGAAAGATTGAAGAGAGTTCTTCTGGAGTTGTCTTTTTCAATAGGTGAAATTTCCAGATTGTAAGGTGTAATGCTTAATGTCTTCATCTCCCAAGGGTGCACTGTGAAACTATTGCTCTACCAAAACATGATTATTTTAAATAGAAGCAATTAGACCTTTACAATTTTGGAGTATCTCTCCTTTATTGGTTATGGTCAAAAGAAGTAGAAGTTAAGTGCATTGGGCGCCCTGTGACTATCCTAAACAGTGAGAGTTTATGAGTTCCAAAAGGGGTGGATCTGAGACTTAAAAGAACCAATGACAATGCTTTTGGTAAAGATATTTAGAGGGTCTGCATAAATTTTTCCAATTGAAGTCTAAATAATGTTGTTAGTGCTTTTGACTAAACTAGAAGATTGAAGGTGGTAACAATAAAATTTTGCAAAACTGGCCAATCAGCACATATTTGGCCAGTAAAATGGGTTCCTCAATTACTCTGAAGTTCTGGAAAAGTTCTCCAGGTAGGAATAATCTTTTCTAAAAGGACTTTACACACCAAAGAGACATTAGCCTGTCTGCAAGGGAAGGCTTCTATCCAGTGTGAAAACATAGACCATGATTAAAACATATTTATATCCATTAGACAGAAGAAATTGTGTGAAATCCATTTGCTAGACTTCAAATGGTCCATTAGGCAGTTTAAAATGTCCAGGAACACTATAAGCAGGCTTTCCTGGGTTGTACTTTGTACAAGTGGGACAAGTGAGGAAGACACTTTTTGCATTCTTGTTAATGTTTTCTCACTGATACTGATTTTTGAAGTCTATCGTATTGCCAGCAGACCAATGGTTTAATGCATGTACAGTGGTGAGGAGTGAGAATCTTGGAGTCTCCAATAGGATGGGGTTGTCATTTGCTTCAAATCAGAGCTTTAAGAGGAAGAACCTCTATGGTTCCTCAAAGCCCCCTACTGAGAGTTGGAAGGACATTAAAAAGGCTGGATTTAAGGCTGAAGGTGTCTAAAGTCCTTAAATTTATAACAGTTTCTTTTCTATTACCCTGGCTTCTTGCAATAGTAGCAAAAAGTAAAAGGGTTTTATTTTTGTTTTTAGGCGCCTCCATTTGCTGGAGCTGAAGAATAAGAATGCTGGCAGTCTTCCTTTGAGGTGACCCATCTAATGGAGAGAGTTGGTTTGCCAGATTAACTAAATTTGGAGTGGACAGTTTCACATTCCATCATGGTCATTTTTACTAGGAGGGAAATGTCCCAGTTCAGCCAATTAATAAATGTAGAGCTAAAAGCTACCTAGGTGGAATCAACAACACCTGAAGGACGACAAAAATTTTCTTTAAAAATAATCTGAAGTCGATTTTAATATTTATAAGTAGGTTCATCAGATTTTTGTGTGCAAGCCTGAATTTTGTTCCAAATAGCAAGATTTGGAAAATTCCTAGGGGTTGCTCAATGAAGTCACCTAGTGATTGCCTGAGTCTGACCATATAATAAGTTAGTGGGCTAGTCTTTCAATTACAATTCTAGAAAACTTTCATGCTTTTTTCCCCATTAGTGGTTTTCATCAATGCTGGGCTTGGCCTTCACTGGCAAGTATATGAACTAGCTGATATAAGTCAGAGAACTCAAGATGATAATTTTAAATTACTATATTAAATTGCTCAGCAAATATGTGAGGATCCTCAGTTACCTTGGGAAAATCTTTGAATATGGCTTACAGTTGAACTTTATTTGAAAGAGTATAAGAAATTAAGGTTTTAGCCTCTGGATCCTCAGAAGTTTTAATGTAAACGGACAGGTTTTGACAAGTTGAGAGGAAAAGAGAGTGGGGAGAATTTTAGAGAAAAGGGCAAGTTTTGTGGGAGAATTAGTATAGAGAAATTGAGAGTAGAGTAGAAGCCTAGGCAACATAGAAGTGAAGGAGGAAGACGGTGCCAGAGGTAGAGTCCAGCCAAGAGGAGCTGAGAGAGAGAGACAAGACGGTGCTGGAGATAATGCTTGAGACAAAGAAGTCAAGAAAGAAGAGCGTGAAACTTCAGAAGTCATTATGTTTTTTGAAGTTCATCTATCTTGTACCACTTGATTCCTATTTATGGCCAAAGAATATTCCATTGTATGAATATACCACAATTCCTTTATGCATTCATTAATCAATGACATTTGGGTTGTTTCCACCTTTTGGCTATTATGAATATACTGCTGTGGGCACTCGTGTATAAGTTTTTATTTGAACATCTATTTTCTATTGTTTCAGGTATATAATAAGAGTGAAATTTCTGGCTCATGTGAAATTTTGTTATACTTCTTTGAGGAACAGTCAAACTATTTTCCAGAGCAGTTGCACCATTTTACATTCCCACTAGCAATCTATGAGGGTTTCCATTTCTCCACATCCTCTTCAACACTTATTTTATTTTATTAAAGTATATTCATACTAACAGGTATGAAGTAACTTCTTATTGTGATTTTTATTGGCATTTTCTTGATGGCTAATAATGTTGAGCATCATCATGTGTTCATTGGCCATTTATATATCTTCTTTATAGAGATGTCTATTCAGACCCTTTGATCATCTTCTATGGGTTATTTGCCTCTTTATTGAGTGTAAGAGTTATTTATATATTTTAGAGGCAAGTTCTCTATAATATGTGATTTGCAAATACTTTATCCCACTTTGTGTGTTATTTTCCACTCTCGTGACAGTCCTTTGATGCACAAAATATTTTAATTTTGATGAAGTTCAATTTATCTACTTTTATATTCTTTCACAAGCTTTTGGTGTCATATATAAGAATATATAAGAATACATTGCTAAATCTAAGGTCAGGAAGGTATACCCTAAGTTTTCTTCTAAGAGTGTTAACTCTTACATTTAGTTCTTTGATGCATTTTGAGTTAACTTTTGTATATGGTATAAAGTAGAATTTTAACTTTATTCTTTTGCCTGTGGATAGCACATTTTCCAGCCCCATTTGTTGAAGAGACTATTTTATGCTATTGAGTGGTCTTGGCACACTTTTCAAAAATCAATTGACCACAGAGACAGTTTTACTTCTGAGCTCTGAATTTCATGCCATTAATAAATGTGTCTAATCTTATGCCAATATCACACTGTTTGATGGCAGATTTGAACTAAACTTGGAAATTGAGAAGTATGAGCCCTCTGAATTTGTTCTTCAAGATTACTTTGACTATTCAGTGTCCCTTGCAATTCCATATGAGATTTAGGGTCAGATTTTATATTTCTGCAAAAAAAAGGACATTGGAATTTTGATAAGGATTGCATTGAATCTGTAGATTGTATTGAGGCATATTGCCATTTTAAAAATGTTGTTTTCCATTCCATGATCATGGGATGCTTTTCCATTTATTTATGCTTTCTTTATTTTCTTACAGCAATGTTTTCTAGTTTTCACTGTATAAGTTGTGCACCTCTTTGTTTAAATATATTTCTAAGTATTTTATTATTTGTAATGCTCTTGTAAATAAAATTTTCTTTGTTTCATATTTCAGTTTGATCATTGATATTGTGTAGACAAATGATATTTGCATGTTGATCTTGTTGACTTGCAACTTTGGTCAATTTGTTTATTAGACCTAATTAGTTTTCTTGTGGAGTCTTTAAGATTTCCTGTATATAAAATCCTGCCATGGAGAATTGCTTGTTTAGATCTTCTGCCCATTTTTGGATTGGGTTGTTTGTTTTTTTCTTATTAAGTCGTGTGAGCTGCTTATATATTCTGGAGATCACACATACAAATGATCAATAGGCACATGAAAAGATGCTCAATATCACTAATTATCAGAGAAATGCAAATCAAAACTACAATGAGGTATCACCTCACACCAGTCAGAATGGGCATCATTCAAAAATCCACAAAGGACAAATGCTGGAGAGGCTGCGGAGAAAGGGCAACCCTCCTACACTGCTGGTGGGAATGCAGTTTGGTGCTGCCACTGTGGAAAACAGTATGGACATTCCTCAAAAGACTAGAAATAGACTTACCACATGACACAGGAATCCTGCTCCTGGGCATATATCCAGAAGAACCCTACTTCAAAATGACACCTGCACCCCAGTGTTCATAGCAGCACAATTTATAATAGCCAAGACATGGGAACAGCCTAAATGTCCATCAACGGATGACTGGATAAATAAGTGGTGGTACATTTATACAATGGAATACTCTTCAGCCATAAAAACCGAGACCATAATGCCATTTGCAGCAACATGGATGCTCCTGGAGAATGTCATTCTAAGTGAAGTAAGCCAGAAAGAGAAAGAAAAATACCACATGAGATCATTCATATGTGGAATCTAAAAACAAAACAAAACAAAAAACCGAAAGCATAAATACAAAACAGAAATAGACTCATAGACATAGAATACAAACTTGTGGTTGCCCAGGGGGTGGGGGGTGGGAAGGGATAGACTGGGATTTTAAAATTGTAGGATAGATAAACAAGATTATACTGTATAGCACAGGGAAATATACACAAGATCTTATGGTAGCTCACAGAGAAAAAAATGTGACAATGAATATATATATGTTCATGTACAACTGAAAAAATGTGCTCTACAGTGGAATTTGACACAACACTGTAAAATGATTATAAATCAATAAAAAAACATTTTAAAAAATCCTGCCATCTGAGAATAGAGATAATTTCATTTCTTCCTTTCCAATTTGGATGTCATTTTTTTGTCTTACCTGATTTCTTTGATTAGAATCTCAAGTACAGTGTTGAAGAGAAGTGGTGAAAGCAGGCATCCTTAGACTTGTCTCTGATCTTGGAAGGAAAATGTTCAGTATTTTACCATTGAATTATAAAGTTACCTGTGGGTTTTTCATAAATGGTCTTTCTCATGTTTAGTTAGTTCCCTTCTATTTTTGTCTAGTGCCTTTATCATGAAAGCAAGCTGGATTTTGTCAAATGCTTTTTTCTGTATTAATTGTGATCATTATTTTCAAAAATTGTTCCTTTTAATAATGTGGTTTATTACATTTGCTGATTTTCTTATGTTGAACATACCTTATATTTTTGAGATAAGTCCCACTGGAAATGATGTATAATCCTCTTCATATGCTGTTGGATTTGGCTTATTAGAATTTTGTTGAAGATTTTACATTTATATTCACAAGGAATGTTGCTCTATAGTTGTCTTTTCCTGTTATTTCTTTGTCTAGCTTTTGTATCAGCATAATGATGCCCTAACAATTGAGTTAGGAAGTATTCTTTCTCTTTTTATATTTAAAAAATAATTTTAGAATAGACTGAAAATGATTAGTGTTAATTAAAAATAAATTTGTATATATTTCTCTGTGCTATACAGTGTAATCTTGCTTATCTATTCTACAGTATAGCACAGGGAAATATACACAAGATCTTATGGTAGCTCACAGAGAAAAAATGTGACAATGAATATATATATGTTCATGTATAACTGAAAAATTGTGCTCTACACTGGAATTTGACACAACATTGTAAAATGATTATAAATCAATAAACATGTTAAAAAAAGGAAAGAAAACATTGTATAAAATAAAAATAAATTTGGCAGAATTCACCAGTGAAACTATCTGGTCTTGTGTTGGGTTTTTTGGTTTTGATTTGTTTGTTTTTTGTTTCAGTTTGGTTTGGTTTGGTTAGGGGGTATTTTGGCAGGATATGTTGATTACTGATTCCATTTCTTTACTTTTTTTAACGTCTTTTTATATTTTATCTTTCTTCTTGAATCAGTTTTTATAGTTTGTGTGTTTCTATGAATGTGTTTCATCTATATTGTTTAATTGGTATAGAATTGTTGATAGCATTCTCATATTTTTCCCATAAGGTCTGT
>NC_045732.1:51220429-51282929 GCF_009834535.1 Camelus ferus | reverse complement strand
CCTTTAAATTGTGAATCACTGTGTGATACAACTGAATTTTATATAATAATGTACATCAAATATACCTTAATAAAAAAAATCAATCTTTCTGATTCTTTCGAGCTTAAGTTCTTATTTCTATGCATGATAAAATCTTTTTGTCTGTCTGTTTACCAGACTTTGCAACACCTTTTTTTTTTTTTTTGCTATACCCAGGTACCATTAATTATCATTTAGTTCATTTTCTTATATATTGACTGATGCCTTGTTATTTCTTAATGAAACTTAATTTTTAAAAATTTATTATTACTACCATAGATGGAAAATATTTATCATTCACCACTAACAGAAGGTATTAAAAATAAATGCAATAAAAAAATTGAAATTAAAATATATTTCCAGACTCTGTTGACTGCTCAAGGCTCTGAGCCTGAGATCTGCTGTCACTATGATAAAAGGAGAAGTTATCAAGTCTTACAGGAGCACCAAAGACTAATATCAGAGTTTTATCTTTGATATAATCAGAAATATTGAAAGAAAATTTAGGAGAAAATGCTTTCTAACTCTGTGATTCAGTATACTTAATGCTGAACTTTTGTCACACCTCCTTATTTCACATTTTAGTGAAAACTCATAATTTATTCTGTTATGTGTGTCTAGCTCCAGAGTAGCATCCCCATATCTTACGGAAGGGTGCCACCTGGGAAGATCTATAGAAAATTCCTTTTGTTCCCTGGATTAAAGAATGTTACAGTTGGGGCGAAGAGCACTTGCCACCAAGAAATCATTGACAGGATTACACAAATCCTTTCTTGCCTAGCGTTGCATTATTTAGTATAAAGTTCAGTTATCAATAAAGACATGATTGATTAACCTAATCCAAACACTATGCTATATTAATCATAACCCTATTAAGGTTTTGAGGCAGAGATTCCTTATTTCTCTGTATTCTGGCATTATTATTACTGTGATCATTACAGCATTGTTAGGATGACAGCCTCCCCCTGAACAGTAACAAGCACAGAAATATTTTATTTTGCATTGTTTTAAACCTTTTAGCTTCAGGATGATTTGTATTCTCCATTTCTTATAATTAAGTCAGCAGCATCATATGGAGGAAGTTCTGAATCTTACTTGCTTCAGGTTACAGACTTATTACTTGGCTGAGCAATGAACTTTGGTTGCTATTCATAAACCACTGGCAAAAACAGGATATAACATCACTTCCTTGGGTTTAAAACAAAAATCCCCTAGAAGAGTAACTAGTACAATCAAAGTGAATATGTGAGGCCAGATACTTAAAACTTATTAGTATTTAGCTGCTAATGCAGAAAAATATAGGATTGGGAATTTACCAGGTAATAAATTTACCAAAGAGGCATAACATTAAAAAGAGATACTACAGACTTCTCAAGTCTACTCTACTGGGCCAATCTGCCATATTCAAAGTGAGATTTTTGCTCTACTTTTGATAGAATGGGCAAAGTGAACAGGAAAACAAAGAAAATCTCTGCCATACATGTGAAAGCTTAAAATGTGCCTGTTGGCATACAAACCACTGGGATAAACACGTGTCATATATTTGGGACCTATAGTCTCCCAAAATGAGTTTCTTCCTAGCTTTTTATCTGTTACAAAGACCAAATTGCTTTGTTCAGTCATTTGGCTTATTAATAGGCTGTAAATGAGTTTCTTTTGGACTATGTATGTTCTCCAGCAGCTTACCATTTAATTAGGAAGGGGAGTATACGCCGAAAAAATAGTGAACACTACCAACATCGCAAATGAAAATAAGATAATTCTGAGGCCTCAGAGTTTGATAACTTTTGGATCCAGTGAAAATTTGAAAGGGCCTTTGAAGGATAAAGGACACTTACAGTTTGAATGTGCAGAAAGGCATATCTTTTTCCATTTCAGAGACTATTCTGGTGTTCTTATTAAGATTAGTTGATCAGTGGGCTGTGCATAAACTAGCTGATTTTTTCTACTCACATTTCTTCACTTACCTTGTACCCACTCTATGAATCTAAAGAAAAAAGCCTGATAGACAAATTAAAATAATGTTATCTTCTAAGTCACAAAAGTTTATGAACTAAACTTAACTTATGTGGATATATAATTCCAAACACAGGAAACTGAACAAAGAAAACTTGACCACTTTCTCCAAAGCAATAAGTTTAACATTATGCTTTAATCATTGCTATGGAACCCCTTTAAAATATTCTCTATAGCACTCATCACCACCTGCATTTGTATCAGTCTCTTCCTGAAGCACAGCCAGGCACTCCACTAAACATTCTTTAACCTTGGCAGACAGCTTCAACAAAGAAACAATCTCTTCTTTGATTTAAAATTAGCAATAGATTGAGCACTCAGAGAGACCTGACTGCAGTTTGAGAAGCTGTAATGCTTCAAACTCTGTTTCTCAGAGGTTCAAGCCTCCAATTAGAGAACTCTGAGCAATCAACCAACTGAGCTCTTTAAGAGAGAACTAAGAATTCAGGACAGCATATGAAATCAAGTTAGTGCCTTAAATATCAATTTTAAATCCTTGAAGTCCTAAGATTTCAAGTGCAATATCTCAAAGAGAAATTTTATGTCTAGGTAATAAAGAGAAACCAAGTAAATTCCATGATAATGGAATTTCTGTAAATTCCTGAAAATTGAGTTTAAGAAATCTAAGAAAAATTATCCAAAGGTTAGTTACTGTGACAAGAATTCCATTTCCCTCAATGTACCTTCACGAGTTTGAAAGAAAATTTTAAGAAAATAAAGTCAGCTCCACCTCACTTCCAAAAAAATAAAAAATAAACAACCCAGAAAATAAGTATTTGCATGAATTCTATTTTTCCTGGGTGCACAAAGCCTGATATTTGAAGCACATTACCTTCTTTTTTTAAAACATTTTTATTGCGTTATAGTCATTTTACAATGTTGTGTCAAATTCCAGTGTAGAGCACAATTTTTCAGTTATCCATGAACATATATATATTCATTGTCACATTTTTTTTCACTGTGAGCTACCACAAGATCTTATATATATTTCCCTGTGCTATACAGTATAATCTTGTTTATCTATTCTACATTTTGAAATCCCAATCTGTCCCTTCCCACCCTCCTCCCTCTTGGCAACCATTACCTTCTCAGTCATAACAAATCTGGTTTCAGAAGCCTATACCTGTATCTTTGCCCTGGCCAAGATCAATGGTCTGTGCATAAACTAGCTGATTTTTTCTACTCATGTTTCTACAGAAAACCATGCAAAAATATGTTTTCCCCCCAATTTTCAGCTTTTTATCCCTTCTCTTTTCTTCCCATTATGCTACTCTTACCCCCTTATTCTGATTTCAGTTCCATCATTTTCTCTAAGATGCTAATGGCTAAGAAGAGCTTGCCCATCAAAGACGACTGTCATTTCAATACACTCAAATCTCTATTTAACATCTAGCATATGCAAGGTCTTTTGATTCATTTGAGCTGGGATGAAGGCTTTAAACAAAGGCACAGACACACATGTATGTGTGCATGTGCACACATGCTCATGAATGCAGGCAAACACACATACACAGAAGGTCTTTCGTGGTAATATTTCAATACTTTAGTCGAGTCGAAGAAATATTTGTTGTGGGGCCCTTTGTGTCAGTCTGGCCACTTTTATAAGTTCTAAAAGAGATCTACATTTGGGAAGATTGAAAATCCAAAACTTGTCTTTCTGAGGATCAAAGATTTCCTCTCATCATTCACAGTGAAGATGTTTTGAGATCCTAAATTAAGCCCTTTGTACAGATAAATTTGCTGGATTCTCCAGTGAAAGGATTCCTCTCTCCATCATCCCAATTAGTAATGATTTGTGGTGCCCAGAGTTATCTGTACTGTCTTACATACACAATAGGGGTCAAGACAACCACTTTAAAATGTTTTTAACAACAGTAGAAATAATCCATTTTATCACCATTGACAAGCATGTTGAAAGAGTTTACTATATGTGGGATATGGTACTGAATCCTTTTAAAATTGCATTCACATTACTAAGTAAGGTGAGCACCCACAACTATGAAATGAGTAGAATAAGTATTATTATTTTTGTTTGACATATAAGAAAAAATTGTACGAAAATTTCATATATTTTTTTCAATTCCAGAAGTTAAATAAGCAGCCTATCTTGTGACTGTTTTACATAGCTCTTTACCTACTATCTTAAATAAAATTTGTAATTAGAATTAATTATATGTATCTTCTATTGTTTTTGCAATTTATCAATAGGCAAGACCTCCAAACCACATACTTTGCTTTAAGAGAATGCTTGTTGTACATACGAAGGAAGAAGGTGTTTATCCAGACATATATGTGAGGCTTTCATCCCCCAAAGTTTATAAATCTGGAAGTGGAAAGGAAGGACTTATAGGGAGTTGCAAGACTGAAGAAAGAGAGCAGCTCACAGCTGTGGGAGAACTGCAGAGTTATGCATCAAGATTGGAATTTCACAGCTCTGAGGCCAAATTTGCAGGGGCTGTGACCCAAACTGGATGGTGGAAGAGGAGCATGGGGAATGTATGCCTCAGGTACTATGTGGTGTTAGAAACTCCTCCCCCTCCAACTCCCAGGTGGAAAACCCTTCCAAACCAAACCAACCCAGAAGATACAGCAGGGAAAAAAAAAACTCAAAGATTTAGTAGATCTCAGAAATCTGTGGAATTGGAAATGGCCTCAGAAATCATCTAATCTGACACCATTTTTTTAATAGAGGAAGAAATAGGCCTGGGTGGATGAAGGTAGGGGTAGGTAACTAGGTTACACAACTGAGTCAGTGAGAGAGCTGGGGCAAGAGCTCAGCTCAGCACTTTTTGTCTGTATTTCTTTCCATTTCATCTTACTTCAAAGAAAGATATAGCCTTGTAGCAAGAAAACAGCAGTCTGAGCAGAGGCACTTTGCAGTTAAAGGGAGACACCATCAGAAAAGACTACTATTTGATTTTAGCCTTATAGAGTATCTTAAAAATATGCTTCCTTCTCACCAGTTATCTGGAGAGCCTGAAAAGTGAATGACATAGGTGTGCTTGTGTGCAGGGGGTATTTAGTCATGGACAGACTACAAATACTTAAGAGGAAGAGAGCTTCTATAACAAGGGAAACAGCAGTGCACAGCTGTGGGATAACAGAAGAGTTACAAATCATGCTGGGAATTTCACAGCTTTGATGCCAAATTTGTAAAAGCTGTATCGCATCCTGGGAACAGTGAGCAGAGCATGGGAAGCATGTACCCTGGATACCTGCAGCTCCAAGTGGGAGAGCAATAGAAGCTTGTGAGAAAGAAATCTTCCAAAAAGCTAATACATATCTGCTTTTGCAGTATATGATATTTTACCAGTATGATAATTAAAAATGTGCATTTTTTTCTAAAATTACCTGAAGGCAGGAAGCATAATGTTGAAAATATGAAAGGCAGTAACCAAAAGTGATTCAAAGTTCATCAAGTGAACCTAGGTTCAGGTACCTCTTGATATCTTTTTAGCACTTCAGTGAATCTTCTCTTCCATCACTCTACTCACTTTTATAGCCTAATTTTGATCTTTCATTACTCAAAATTCCCTTCTTCAGCCCTCCATCAAGGCTTTCCCTCCCCTAAAACTCCCAGAATCTCTTGGTACTTCTTAGATCATAGCCACCCATTCCCAAATTGGAATTCAGATTCCTTAGGAATACTATTTTATACATACTAATTTATAATATGATTTGGATCACTGGTCAACCCAATTATACCTACAACCTTCTGAGATGGTTTGCATCTTAAAAGAGAAGGCTGATTGATTCAAAGGAGTCAATTTATATAAGTAAGGGGTTGGCAAAGTTCTTCTGTAAAGGGTCAGATAGCAAATAATTTAGGCTTTGCATGCACTGTGATCTCTTGCAATTAATCAATTCTGCCTTTGAGTTCAAAAGCAGGCATAGACATAAATACATTCATGAATGAGCTTATATATGAATGAGCATAGGTGTATTAAAATAAAACTTTATTTATAAAAACAGACTGGTAGTGTGAGGAGCTCAGCAGACTTTCTCCCTAGAGCACCAAGCATTTAACAGGTGAAATGATACAAAATTCTGGTTTTTGAAGTGAAAAAAAGAGTGAATAAAGGGCTTCAAATGGCAAAGCATCCTTCTTTCTTATGGGTGAGCTGTATTCCATTATATATATATATGCATCTTCATTATCTATTCAACTTTTGATGTGCACTTGGGGTGCTTCCATGTCATGACAATTATAAATAATGTTGCTGTTAATAGCAAAGTATAAGTATTTTTTGAATTGATTTTTATTTTGTAGTTGACTTTACTCTTTCAATAACTATGTAAGTTTAAAAAGCTAAAACTCCAAACATTCTTAGAAACAATGAACAGTATGTATATGTAAACTAAAAAAATATATGTGCAGCAAAAAAAAATGATCTATCAAGCCATGGAAGAAACTTAAAAGTCATATTACTAAATGAAAGAAGCCAGTCTGAAAGGCTACAAACTATGATTCCAACCAAATGACTTTCAGGAAAAGGCACAGCTACAGAAATAATTAAAAGATCGTGGTTTCCAGGGGTTTGGGAAGAGGGAGGGAGGGAGGGAGGAATGAATAAATGGAACACAAGCGATTTTTAGGGCAATGATATTATTCTGTATGATACTATAGTGGTGGCTACATGTCATTATGCATTTGTCAAAATCCATAGAAAGCACAACATCAAGAGTGACCCCTAATGTAAACTATGGACTTTGGTTGATAATAATGTGTCCACGTTGGTTCATCGATTGTACCAAATATGCCACACTGATGAGGGATGCTGAGGGTAGGGGAGTATATATGTGTGGATGGGGAAGGCTACATGCAAACTCTCTGTATTTTCTGCTCAATTCTTCTGTGAACCTGAAACTCTCTAAAAATATAAAATCTGTAAAAAAAAAAAAAGAAAATTATAGAAAATAACCATTTAAATTATCTAAAAATTGGTCTAAGCAGCACACAAGAAATGATGAAATATTTATCCAGGAAAAGCTACTAAATCTAGTAAATCAGAGTCAGATTCTGTGACCTTTGAGCTATGAACTCCCATTCTCTGCCCTCCCCAGCTCTCTGTTAAGGAATCTTTACTCTAGGCACTGTACAGTTTCATCTGACAGGGACAAGATATATATTTATCTCATGTGATCTCCCTAGATATATGTTGCTCAAGTACTATTCTCATCAGACATGGCTGAGACAACTGGAGGCTTTTCTGACCACTCAACTTCTACTCATAGTATTAGAACTTTGCCCCAGCAGTGACAGAGAATACTAGAGCCTAATTGACCAAACTCTAGTTTGCTCATAGGGAAGAGGTTCCACTATGGGAGAGACAAGCTGAGGAAAATCAAGGGCTACCATACTTCTCTCTCCGAACCCACTGGTAGAGCAGAGATGTCCTCCAAGAGAAACAATATGTTGTCTCTACTCTCAGCTCCTGTGCAATGGCATAGAAGATCTGGACAAGAAGCAAGCCACAAAGATAGCCCTACCTGAGGGGACTGACTTTTGGGAAAAGATAGTGGGAAATTCCATTACTAAGGGCCTTTTCAAAACAATGGAGATTTTGGTGGAGAGCAGTAAGAGACAGCCAGTAGCTCTGATATAAACAAAATAGCAGAGAAGCCAGAAGTGTAGAAGAGATACCTAGAGAAAGAGAAAGCCAAGAAGAACTCTCTTGGGATCACAGTCAACTCTGAGGGTGGGTAAAGCTGTGTGCATATACTACTCATGACCAGTTATAGCAGGGCATGATTCAAATTTGAAAGCATTCGCCACGCCACATACAGATCAATCAGCAAAAGGTGGAAGCCTTCTTGGCTCATGGGGCTTAAGCACAACCTCTAACCAAACACTGGTGAAATAATAATCTGTTCTGACCAAATAACTCCTAAGAATCTAGGCAAAAATAATAAGATCATATTCAACTGTGCTAGTCTGGAAGACTGTACATGTCCAAGGCTGTGTTACCAAAGAGGGGATTTCTCTCAGGGGTAGCTATAGAGGGAACTTCTGAGCCATTCTGCTTCTAAAATGAAGCAAAATCCAAGTTCCCTGAACTACAGAAATAGTCTCCAAGTAACCCACACATCCAGTGAGAAAGGGGGAAAATCTTACTAGCTAGTGAAATTTAGCACAGTCTTTGACCAGTAAGTGACTTATGATGAACTAGGGGTGTAACAGAGAAGACAGATTTGAAGATTAAAAAAAATGTAACCAAAGGAAAAGAATCTGAAAAGAGACATCAGAGACTGAATTATGCAAGAGGAAGACTTCACAGAAGTAGCCTAGCCAAGTAACTAAACAAACAAATGACCAAATAAACAACAAAAGAACAAGCCCCAGCAAGGGAAGGGGCTCAGCATCCATAGTTGCTACAATCATGCTATGTAGAGAAACAGGAAAATGTGAGATAGACACAGGAAAAAAGCAATAGAAAGGACCTTTGAGAGAGCCCAGAAGTTGGAATTAGCAGACCAAGATATGAAAGCAGCTATTATAAATATATACAAAATTAAAGGAAACCATATTTAATGAATTAAAAGAAGGAATGAAAATGATATATCACCAAATAAATAATAACAAAAAGAAATAGAGATGATAAAAATGGAAATTCTAGAGATGAAAAATACATTAAAGTGAAAAATTCAGTGAATGAGCATAAGAGTATATTTAGTTTTCAGATTAAAGAAGCAGCAATCTTTGTGATAACCTATAATGGAAAATAATTTGAAAATATATATACATATATATATAACTGAATCATTTTTCTATACACCTGAAACTAACACAATATTGTAAATAAACTATACTTCACTAAAAAAGAGTCAGAAAACTTGAAAATAGATTAAAGAGAGATTATGCAGTCTGAAGAACAGAAAGAAAAAGGAGTAAAGAAAAATGAACAGTCTCAGAGAAAAGTGGGGCACGATGAAACAGACTAACATATGCATAATGGAAATAGCAGCAGAAGAAGAAAGGAATAAACAGACAGAAAAAATATTCTAAAAGAGATGGTTGTGAATTTCACCAATTTGATGAAAAACATTAACCTTCACATTCAAGAAATTTAAAAAAAACCTTAAAATCAGATTAACACAAAGTCCATAACCAGACACACAGTCAAAACGTTGAAAGCCAAAGATAAAGAGAAAATCATGAAAGCAGCAAGGGAAAACAATAATGTACAAGGAGCCATAATAAAACTGACAACTGCCTTTATATCAGGAACAATGGAAGCCACAAAGCAGTGAGATGGTATATGCTAAGTGTTGAAAGAGGGAAAAAATCTCTATCAACCAATAATTCTTTTTTTAGCATTTTTTATTGGTTTTTAATCATTTCACAATGTTGTGTCAAATTCCAGTGTAGAGCACAATTTTTCAGATATACATGAACATATATATATTCATTGTCACATTCCTTTCTCTGTGAGCTACCATAAGATCTTGTATATATTTCCCTGTGCTATACAGTATAATCTTGTTTATCTATTCTACAATTTTGAAATCTCAGTCTATCTCTTCCCACCCCCCACCCCCTTGGCAACCACAAGTTTGTATTCTATGTCTGTGAGTCTATTTCTGTTTTGTATTTATGCTTTGTTTGTTTGTTTGTTTGTTTGTTTAGATTCCACATATGAGCAATCTCATATGGTATTTTTCTTTCTCTTTCTGGCTTACTTTATTTAGAATAACATTCTCCAGGAGCATCCATGTTACCGCAAATGGCGTTATGTTGTCGGTTTTTATGGCTAAGTAGTATTCCATTGTATAAATAATTCTATATGCAGAAGCAGTATCTTTAAAAAATGAGCAATAAATTAAGACATTCTCAGATAAACTAAAACAGAAATTTTCTTGCTGGCAGATATGCATTGCAAGAAACACTAAATGAAGTTGCTTCAGGCTGAAGGGAAGTGATACTAAAGTATAATGCAAATTCGCATGAAAAACCAAAGAACTAAAGATAATTATTTAAGTAACAATAAAAGACAGCATAATTACATATGTCTTTCCCTTTCTTTTCTGAAATAATATAAAAAGCAAGTGCATAAAACAATGTGCATAATTGCATTATAGGAATCATGATATTCATTAATTTAACACATTTGATAATAATAGTGGTAGAGTAAAATAATTATACTAGATGGTAATTTGAATCCACAGGAAGAAATGAAGAGAATTAGAGATGATTAAAAAAAATGTAAATACATATTTTAAAAAATCCTATAAATACACTGTGCTTTCCTTTCTTCTCCTAGACATAAGATTATATGAAGTAATAATTTTAACAAGGTATCGTTGATTTGTTCATATGTTTGTGTGTATATATGTATGTATATAATCTTATTTCTTCCAAAGATGCTAGAAGATAAATATCTCCTATGTATTGTGTGCTTATACATATTAGCATAAAAATGGGAGCATAAATGGAGCTATATAGGAAAAAAATTTTCTTTATCTTACTATAATTAGAGTGGTATAAATCTGAAGGAGATTCTGATAAGTTAAAAAATATATATTAACCCTAAGAACTACCACTAAGAAAACAACTAAAGATACAGTTAAAAACCCTTGAAGGAATAAAAATGGTACATGGGAAAATATCCACTTGGAGAAAAATAAAGGAGGGAGAAAGCATTGCAAAGTATCAAAGACATATAGAAAACAAAAGATAATGAAGACAAATGTCAAATATGTCAATAATAACGTTAAATTTAAATAGAGTAAATGATCTAATCAAAAGGAAAGAATTGGCTGGTTGAATTAAATTGAAGAAAATCCAACTCTATGCTGTCTATAGGAGACATACTTTGGATTCAAAGCTACGAATAAGTTATAAGTAAAATGGTAGGAAAAAGTATACCATACAAATACTAAACAAAAGAGAGCTAGGGTGGCTATTCTAAGATCAAACAATATTATTTAATTCTTAAAACATTATTTAAAACATTATTAAAATATTATTAAACATTATTTAAAACACTGTTACTAGAGATAGAGAGGGACATTTATAGTGGAAAAGTGCCATCTCATTAGTAAAATGGAACAATTATAAACATGTTTGTACCTAACAATAGAGCTCCAAAATACATGTAGCACAAACTGATAGAATTGAAGAGTGAATTCAACCATTCAATAATAATGGTTAAAGACTTCAATACCTCACTTTTAAGAATGGATAGAAAGATGAGGAAGAAGATCAACCAGGAAATAGATGTTAATACTATAACAGATTTATAGAAAACTCCAACAACAACAGCAGGACACATATTGTTTTCAGGTAGACATGGGATATTTTCCAGGATAAACTTATGCTTGGCCATGAAAAAAGTATTAACAAATTTGAAAGGATTGAAACTATACAAAATATGTACTTTGACTACAAAGAAATTAAATTAGGAATGAACAATACAGAAAATTTTGTAAATAACAAATATATAAATTAAATATCAGACCCATTTATAATTACTGGGTCGAAGATACAGTGTGAAAGAAACTAGAAAATACCTTGAGTTGAATTAATAAAAAACAAAACAAATATAAAATATCAATACTTTAAAGTTTATGGGATGGAGCTAAAGCAGTGCTTAGAGGGAAATTTTTATCCATAAGCAACTATATTAAAAAAGAACACTTCACAAATCAATAACCTAACCTTTCACCTTAAGACATTAGGAAATAAGAGAAAATTAAACCCCAAAGGAAATATAAGGAGGAAAATAATAAGAAATGAAATGGAAATTAATGAAAGAGAAAACAGAAAAATGACAGAGAAAATTTACTCAAAAGAAGTTGCTTCTTTGAAAAAAATCTTTAAAAAGTTGACAAACATTTAGCTAGACTAATCAAGAAAAAACATTACTAATATTAGGAATAAAATAGGTGTAATTTTACACAAATAAAAATATTATAATGGGATATTATGTTATTCATGTATGAAAACAAATTATAGGATGCCAAAATTATAATAACTTAGATGAAATGTACAAATTCTTAGAAAGACACATACTACTGTGATGACTTTTGAAGAAGTAGAAAATCTGAACAGACCTATATAACAAGCTTATAAATTGAACTACTACTACTACTAATATTAATAATAATAACTTCCTCAAAAGAAAGTTCAGGACTAAATGGGTTCCCTGGTGAATTTTACAAAACATTTAAAGAATAATTAATACTAATCCTGCTCAAAGTCTTCCAAAAAACAGAGACGAACATTTCTTACTCAACTCATTCTATGCAGTTAGTAGTACCTGACAAGCAGCCAAAAAAAGACATCACAAGAAATGAAAATAACTGTCTAATATCCCTTATGAATATAGATGTGAAATTCTTCAACAAAATACTAAATAAATCCAGTAAAATATAAAGTGTTTTATATACCATTAATAATTAGGACATATACCAGGGATGCAAAGTTTTGTTTGAGCATTCAAAAATCAATGT
Organism: Camelus ferus; assembly: GCF_009834535.1. NCBI lineage: Eukaryota > Metazoa > Chordata > Mammalia > Artiodactyla > Camelidae > Camelus > Camelus ferus. The sequence continues at coordinate 51,270,443 of NC_045732.1, read as the reverse complement.
AATATATTCTAGTAATTAAAGAGGATAATATATGCTTATTTCAATAGACACAGAAGAATCATTTGTTGAGATCCAACACAGTAAAAATGCTCAATAAATTAAGAAGAGAAGGGAATTTCCCCAATCTGTTCAAGGGCATCTGTCAAAAACCGAAAACTAATATCATATTAATGGTGAAAGTGCGAAAATGTGTTTCCCACCTAATATTGGGAACAAGACACCAAGGTTCACTCTCACCACTTCTATTCAACATAGTACTAACTCAGGCAAATAGATAAGAAAAAATAAATACAACTATCTAAATTAGAAAGAAGGAAGTAAACTATCTAGATTCAGAAATGACAATCTTATGTGAGGAAAACCTTAAGAAATCTACTAAAAAGCTGTAAGAGCTAATATTAGAGCTAATTGTTCTAAAAGTTAGAACTAAGAACCAAGTTTATCAAGGTTACAGCATACAAGATCAAAATTCAAAAGTCAATTCTGTTTCTATGCCCTAAGAATGAACAACATGGAAGTGAAATTAAGAATATAATTTCATTTGTAGTAAGTTATAATAATATAAAAATGAATACGTTAGTGAAGAATTGAAAAACCTGTACATTAAAAATTATAAAATATCATTGAAAGAAATTAAATATTATCTAAATAATGGAAATATATCCATGATCTTGAAAACAAAAAACAAGCTTAGAGGAGTCACAATTTTCAATTTTGTGGAGGAGGGGCAATATAGGGATGGGGGAGTGGAAGGCACAAACTATTGGGTGTAAGATAGACGCAAGGATGTCTTGTACAACATGGGAAATATAACCAATATTCTGTAATAACTATAAATGGAAAGTAACTTTAAAAATATATAAAATTTTAATTGAAAAAATTTAATACAAGGAAACAGTAATTAAGATAGTGTGGTACTAGTATAAGGATAGACATATTGAGAAACAGAATAGATTTGAGAGTTCAAACATAAACTCTTATAATTATGGTCAAGAATTGGAAAAAAGATGGTCTTTTTTAACAAATATTTCTGGGAGAACTGATGTCCACATGCAAAAGAATGAAATTAGACTCCTACCTCACACCATACGTATAAATTAATTCAAACTAGATCATATATGTAAATGGAAGAGCTAACACTATAAAGTTTTAGCATAAAACATAGCAATAAATCTTCATGACTTTAGGCAATGTTTTCTTGATTACATCAAAATGTATAAGCAATAAAACAGAATATTGACAAGTTGTACTTTATCAAAATTAAGAATTTTTGTGTTTCAAGGGACAGAATCAGGAAAATGAAAAGACAAAGACTGAGGGGATACATTTGTAAATTATATATCTTCTAAACATCTTGTATTCAGAATATACAAAAAGCTCTTATAATTCAATAAAAAGACAGACTAAAATGGGCAAAAATCTTAACAGATATTTCTTAAAAGCGAAAAAACCAAAAAGGCAATAAGCACATGAAAAGACTTTCATCACTATGCACGAGGTAAATGCAACTCAAGACCACTTCATACTCATTAGAATGGCTATAATAGGAAAGACAGACAACAGTGTGTTGACAAGGATATGGAGTAATAATTGAAACCCTTATATATTGTTGGAGGGATTGTAAAATTGTGTAGCTAGATTGGAAAACAGTCTGTTGGTTATGCAAAAGGTTAAACATGGAGTTACCACAGGATCTAGCAACTGTACCCCTACATGTTTACTCAAGAGAAATGAAAATCTACACTGATATAAAAACTTGCACACAAATATTCATAGAAGCCTTACTCATGACAGTTCAAAATTCAAAACTGTCCAAATTTCCATCAAGCAATGATTGAATAAACAAAATGTGATATATCCACACAATGAAATGTTACTTGGCAATAAAAAAGATTGAAGTGCTGATGCATACTATAACATGGATGAATCTTGAAAACATTATGCAAACTGAAAGAATCTAGCCACAAAAGGCCACAAATTTTATGATTCAATTTATATAGAAGATTCAGGATAGACAATCTATACAGACAGAAAGTGTATTAGTGATGGCTTAGGGCTGGAGGGGTGAGAAGAATGGGGAGAGCTGCTAATGGTTTCTTTTGGGGGTTCTGGTGATGTTCTAAAGTGTTCCAAAATTTGTTTATAGATAGTGTAACGCTCTGGAAATACTCTAAACAGATGAAGTTAATGGTATATAAATGTTAGATTTGATCTGGATGTTATACTTTGCCAATTTCCAATTTAAGTGGTAGAATTCCAACTTGTGGGACAGGGGAGAATGACAGGTAGAGATGGGGAAGTGGTTTGGAAAAGCCATTTTTTTAGTCATTTTCTATATTTAGTATATACCTATATGTCACATAGGTAAATCCATAGAAATCTGGAAAGGGAGTGAAGTCAGGTAAATTTTCTTATTTTCCTCCAATAAATATACATCAAGCATTAAACTTACTAGCTATTTTTTACTTCCTTCACAGTCCTGAGCTACTGAAATACAAGCCCTGTTTTGTCAGAAGGAAGATGATGAGATCTCCATATATGGTAGCAAAATATTATGCTAGTGTCGGATACCTGAAGACTGAGAAATATTGTAGCCGTATTCTGAGAGTGGATTTGGAACTCATTACAAACACTAATGGTGGCCTTTTATATAATAATGTTAATAATAATAATAGCTAAGATAAATCAAATGCTTACTAAGTGCTTTGTTATATTAACTTATCTATACCTCACAACATCCCCGTATAATAGGTTCTATTATTATCCACATTTTACAAATGAGGACATTGAGGCACTGAAAAGTTAAATTGTGTGTGTCCAAGGTTAAGGAGCTAGTGAGCAACAGAACCAAGGTTGTTCTGTTTATAGGTGGAACTCTAGAAACTTTGCTTTATTTATTGTGCTACATGTGCTTTATTTATTGTGCTACATATGCTTTATTTATTGGTCATACAATCTCAAGTTTAGGAAGGATCAAAATAATTCATGGGCTCAACCATTTTTCCAAATTTTTAAAGCAATCAAATTATTTATCTAAATAATTTTTTACATAAGAATTCTCTATATAAAACATTTTAAGATGGAGCCCTTTGAGTTGTGTGCCTGGATTCTTTCCTTTGCAGATTCCTTAGAACTTTTCAAATAATTTTAGAATCTTTGGTGTAGCCTAAGTTTTTTTTTTTTTTCTTTTGCTTAAATCTTCTGCAACACCTCTGTCTTAGTCTGCTCAAGCTGACATAACAGAATAGACTGGTCTCTTAAACAACAGATACTGATTTTCTCACAGTTCTGGAGGCTGGAAAGTCCCAGATCCATGTTCTGGCAAGTTTCAGGATTCAGTTATGGTGAGAGTTTCTTCCTGGCTTGCAGATATCTCTTATCACTGTTTCCTCACATCAGGGAGAGAGAGAGAGAGAGAGAGAGAGAGAGAGAGAGAGAGAGAGAGAGAGAGAGAGAGAGAAATCTGATATCTCATCCTCTTCTTATAAAAGCACCAGTTCCATCAAATTAAGGCTCCATCCTTATAACCTTATTCAACTTTAATCATCCCCTCCCAGGCTTCACCTCCAAACATGGTCACATTGGGGATTGAGGTTTCAACATATGAATTCTGTAGAGGCTACAATTCAGTGCATAGCAATTCCCATCATGAATAGACTATTTTCTGCTTTAATAACTTTATGAAGACACAGAACTCATTTGCTTGCCTAGGCTATCATTTTGGACATATATAATTTCTTGAATAGTTTGTTTTCCCTTACATTCAGGAAGCATATGTCTCTTGGGAGTTGGTATCTGCTGCTTCCAGTTCTTCCTTTGGGATTGCGTTGATCAATCTGCTCCAGTAAAGGGCTTGGCTCTGTAGCTGGTGAATAGTAGTTACTGAGTAAGATATTGTTATTCTTTTGTAAACAGCCACTGAGTTATTTAAAGGTAGAGGGCATGTGCTCCATTCTAAACTCCCAGATTCTTCACTCTAAACATCCTCATTTCTTTCAACTGTTTTATCCTGTAAATACCTTTTTACCATCTTAGATGTTCTCCTCTTGTATTCACCCCTCAAGTGTGACCAGCTAAACTTTATAAACTATCTTAGAAGCTGGGAATGACTAGTTCAGAGTAGAATATAAATATCACCTCCATCATCCCAGATAGTTTATTTCCATTAATTCAATCTAAGGTAGCATTTATTTTTTGCTGTTGATAGATTATTAGTCACTGTTCACTGAGCCTGAGTTAAGTATCAGCTTAAATTCCTCAATCTTTTCTACATGTGATGCTGCTTAGTCACATCCTGTTCTCTAAGTGGCTGATTACATTTTTGGATATAGAGTAAGGCAAGGCATTTTTTTCTATTTAAAACCATCTTATTAGAGCCAGTCACGTTTAAGATCCTGTTGGATCTGCATTGACAAACCTTTTCTAAAGCTCTGTCTCAGTTCCAAGTTTGCCAGTAGGCATCTCATATAGTACAGAGATATCATGAGCCAAAATGAGAGATGATACATGGTATGCTTGAGACATGATGCTGTCAGATTATGCCTGTCCCCAGCTAGTTGCTTCAGCAACCACTGGAGTAAAATGTAGGTCTGAAAGGATGTGAAGTTTCTGACACAGTCACCTACCTAATTAGCTATGTGATCTTGAACAGTTCTCTCAGGTCTTTAATCTGTGTTCCATTTTCCTCATGTATAAGATGAGTATAATACCTGGTCTACTTATCTTTCAGGACTATTGTGACTACAGCTTATCACTTGTGGAAAGCCTAACTAGAATGAACACAAGCCAGAAAAAATGAGACAAGATATGACAAAAACATATTTCTTCTTTGATTGTCTGAGAACCTAGGTACAGCAACCCTTGAAGATCTGGAAATTTCAGGTACATGGGCTAACACATTTTTTAAAAAATCCAGTTTAAATTGGGTTTCAGTCACTTGCATATGAAAGTATCTTGACTAAAACATCTTGGGTAGGGCAGAGGATGATTTGGTTAATGTGACGATAATCCCTGAGAGTTGAAATGTCTATACTTTCCTTTAACCAAGGTATGTAGAGGACAGAGGAAAAGAGACAGTAATGAGACACAGGGGAGGCTCCAAATGGGGAAGGTGCCTTGGAACTTATATTATTGGGTATTTGATTAATTATTTGGGAGGGAGCATGGCCTTTTAGGATGGGGGACCAGGGTCTCAGGCACTGCCTACATAGTGGTGATTGGAGCAGTTTATCACTGCTATATCATTTGCATCTTGCTGAGCTAACAGAGAATGGAGTTGATGCTATTCTTGTTAACAGTTCAGTTGGTGCTTATGATGAGCTGGGGATGTGATCTTCATTTAATAAGTGATGACAAGCAAAATTTAAAAGGCAATTGCTGATAAATTCTTTCAAGTCCATTTGATCTAACACAAATTAGAAAGCAGGTCAACATTAAAGACTTTATTTGTTGCTGAGTATAATCTCTAAAGCAAAACAGCTGGGAAAATGGGCTCAAAACATGTAGGCACATTCTAGATTGGAGTTAGAAGTGTCACACATGAAATCTGCACAGCCTGATTAAGAAGAAATATGCATAGCCCATTTGGATATGGATATTCTGCTCTGATAGATTCCTTCAAATTAACTTTCTATTCCCCAGTCAAAAGGAGCATCAGAAAACCCTTGAGGTTAGAAAGGAGTAATGGTCCAGCTACCTAAGCCAAGGGAAAATTGCTCCCTGCTGATCATTCTTGATTTCCTACTATATACCAGTAATAGTATATGGAGCCCATGGAGAATACACCTATAAAAGACTTCTCCGTATATTCTAGAAAAGAAAAGCATATTCATAATCTAGCAGCCTCTGTTGCTGTAAGACAGACTGGGAATGAAAGTCAGCATACTGTGACCTCCAGCTGCCCTCTCCCAAGTAGATCCCCCAAGACTACTATCACCTTCCAGAGTTTAGCACAGACACAGAGAATGTTGCCTATGAACTTCTCATACTGAAACATGTCTCTTCACCACCACCACCTTCAATCTACTGTTCTTCCCTCAGCTATCAGCTTCTTTGTATTCTCTCTATACCTAGCATCCAATTATCAATCCCCTTCCATTTACTCTGTTGTTAATTTGCTTTTTCCTCACTGTGCTCTTGAACAAGAACCAGGCATTCCTGAGCTGGCAGGGTCCGCTCCTTAGTTCCTTCAATATCCTGATATTATCAATTCTCTGTGGAATATACAGAGACATGGACAACTCCTAAAACAGGCACTCCAATTTAAGGATTGAAGACATAGCTTTAGGATATTTTACCTTTTTGAATATTTTTCTTCTCAATCCTATTTGGCTTAAACTAAAATTCCCAAGAGTTTTGTATCACAGCAATTCACTATGAAGTTAGATGGTTTAGGAGTGTCCTAAAGGGTCACAACATATTAGTTTTGATTTTAAGTTACTTCTTCAGTGACCTTCTTATTTTACCACCAATCCTAGCCCCCTTTGCATACTGCAGTATAAAATAGTTGACCAGTCTTACCTCCCATGGAAGATGATAGTCTATGTTGGGTCACCCAATAGTCATTCCAACTCCTTCTAACTTGACTTCTTTTGCTGGCTATGTGGTATCTAAGCCTAATTCTTTGTCACTCCTGGAGATCTAATAATTTATCTAATAATCTTTCATAAATTCCTTTCTGTCTAAATTAAGTAGAGTCAATTTTAGAGTGTCTGTAACTAAAAATCTAACCTATGTAGCTTAAACTTACCCCAACCACAGTAGCTAGATCTACTTGAAAGTACATTAAGTGAGTGATTTAGGGCAGAGAAGGCTTCTTTGCACTCATTTAAAGGGCTCTTTCTGTATTGAGTCTACAGCAGGTCTTTCCCACAAGTATGAAATAGGAGAAAGACAAAAATGCATCTTATTTAGAAAAAGAGGGTGGTAGAAAAAGAGATTGCTTGGGATAGTGTTAAAAATATTGAACCAAAGTTGAGAGATTGGGTTTGAGTCTTGGCTTTTCTAGTTCTTAGCTATCAGAGCATGCATAAATCCCTTTCCCTTTCTGGGGCTTAGTTTCCTTCACTGAAAAAAGAGTGAGTTCAGTAATTTTTAGAATTTTGGGGGATCATGGACTCTTAAGAAGCTTATGAATGCTGTGGAACATTTTCCAAATAAAATATACACACAGAATCACACACACACATGCACACGCACACATACTCAGTCAAAAAGTTTTATACAATTTCAGAGATTCTCTGGGCTGAAGAACCTGTACTTTATTCAACATTTCCTTTCCCTTTTTGCACCACTCCATTACTCAGATATGAAAATACTATCATAAACCTGTATCTAACATATTGAGCACCCTCTTTTCCACCCATGGTGACCCTCACAAAACAAACATCAAGGAAAATAGAAAGTGATTAAGGGAGATCATTTCTCATTAGACTCAAAATAATTTTCACTGAGCTCACTCTGATTATACTATATTGGACACAATCTGTAACTCTCTGGGCTTCAGTTTCTTCACCTGGAAAATGAGAAAGTTGGACAGATCAGTAGTTTGTAACCATTTGGGGAATTACTATCTGAAAACCTTCACTCACTACGCTCTTCTTGCCAGGCTGCACTTCCTCAGAGCAGATAGTCTGAAGTGGTCACAGTCCCTTTTAAGAATCAGATTAAAATATGGACTTTCTCAAAAAAAAAGTGCACATATGATTGCACATAGAAGTTTTTATAAATGCTTTTAGAGATTCCAGTAATTTCTGAAGTCCATGCATGGTTCACCAGTAAAATCTCATGCACAGAAAGATGTCTAAGAATTATTTTATTTTCAGTACTTTGTGAGTCTTTTATGTGGTCAGCATGTTTGGCCCAAGGCAAAATTATATGGATACTTCCCCACACCCTTCTCATTCCTCTTCAGCATTCCTTTCCTGTTAATTGTCCCGAAACTGCCAGGGTCTCTACTGAGAGTAGATTTACCTGATAAAGTTACACTAAGTAAGGAATTTGAAGCTATACATGTTACCCTTCTCAACAGAGTTTGCTTTTGCAAAAAGGACACTGAAGGGGAAGAACAAAAAAAAAAGCCACTTCTGAAATACTGACTTTTCAGACTTGGTGGCAGGTATGTGAGTGGGCTTTTGGGGGTTATAACACTTGGACTGCATATTATATCGTGTGAGATAAGTGACCTTCTAGTCTGTATTTGAGTAAGGGTGTTTCTTTCTCTGTAGGGCATTGTCCACACATGTATATATGAATACAGGCTGAATAAGTGACCTTTATGGGCTCTGGTTGAATCCCCTATTACCAAAGTTCTAGTATAGTTAATACCCTCATTAACTACTTATTGCTAATTATAAGGACTTAAAATAAGTAAAAATAAAACCATTCCTGCCTTAGATTCTGGTCTGAGCATGCAGATCCTTTGCTCTATTCCCTTTTGAGTGCTATTTTTGATTGGGAAGACCAGTGTTCTTTTGCACTTACACTGTGACTTTTAGTATAATGCTCTTCGACACTTTCAAAATAATAAAATAGGCTCCCTTCAGGCCGTAAACATGTCCTAAAACACGATAACACTACTATTCCTTATTTTTAACACTGTCTTCTGGACCATTTATCTTTTCCTTTACTTTCTAAAGAATGAAAATTGAATGAACAAATTAAACTTTGCTACATTGAGTTTGTAAATGAGTGTGACCTGGAATAAACTGGTTTTTGTGTTTGACCACTGGGAGATTTGTCTGGGATAGAAAAAAACTTTCCACCAATTCCCCTCCACTTTCTTGCTGGATTCAGTAAATTTCTACAAAATGAATTGTTTTCCCATCTGCTTCAATGATCAAGTCAGAGACTATCCTAAGGAAAACTAAAACATATAGGCATCAGATATAAATGAAAACTTTGGCAAAGAAAGAAAGAGTTGAGTAGATGATCTACCCTGGGACTGCTTGAAAGTTTGGGACTGAGAGATATATTGCAATCCACTTAAGACTATGAAGGAGTTCCCTAAGTATGGAATCCCCCTTATGACATAACCCCATAATCCTAGGACTATGAGAACTTCTCTTTTGACCCTAAGCATCTCCTGAATCTATATTTATACTTTTTTTGTATGTATATTTATAATGATGAATAGAATTTGGTTAAAATATTATTCTTTACTAATAGGTACCACTATAGCCTGAGAATCAACAATGATTTGTGTTTTGTGAAATCTTAATTTCAAAACTCCAAATCAATCCTCAGCATTTCTTAACTATCAAAGCTGTGTAACTTGGGGAAAGTTACTTAACATCTCAGAGCCTGTTTTTTTCAATTATAAAATGGGAAAAAATAGTACCTAAAACATAGGGCTGTTTTGATTAGTAAATAATATAATGAATATAAAACAGGTAGCACAGTACCTGAAGCATTGTCAACTCTCAGACCATGAAATACTCTCCCCTTCCACATCAAAAAATGCTTTACTTAAAGTAGGAATAAGTATAATTAGAACTTCAACTGGTAACTCCTCAAAGAAAATAATTCCGGTAACCTATTTTTATTAATGTATTTTAATCTGTTAATTGTAGCACTCTGATGTTTTATGAATGATGATGTGTTAATTCTGTACAGTTACTTAAAAAGGCACAATGTACTTTGCAGATTATAGAATGCTAAAGAAATTCTAGCCATGATTAAATCACAGCCAATGAAAGTTTAAGCTATAGAAAATTCTTAAAAAGGGAGAACCCCTTTTTAAGAATGTTTAAAAGTGTAGGTCAGATAGTATAAATATCTTTAGAAAATTATATTAATAATAACCTATATTAAACCATGTAATATTTTATGTACAACACAACAAAGAAGTTAAGTTGAAACATAGTAATTTTAGAATCGTGAGGTAAACAGATGATAATGAAACATTTATTAAAAAGAAAATTTTCCCCTTAAATTGATAAGAGCTCAAATATTTCCTTTCTTTCTACTTTAATACATTTTATATTTCAGAACTACACTTTGGAGAAAGCATAAAGAATCATCTTGATCTGTATCCTTAATTTGAGTGGGCTTGACATTTTTCTTTTTAAGTAGATCTAAATGAGTCAAAATGTCCACCCCTTTTATATATAAAGGCAGAGCCATAGAACTTAGTTTTCTTACTCTATTTGATATTTGATCTTTCTTCTGTAAGTAAATAAGACTAAGCCTTGCCACAGATGACTTAACTGCAAATAAATCAACCATTTCATAGATGCTATTAGACACTGGCCAGATAGAAATGACATTAGTGAGGACATTGTCTTAAAAGTCAAGAAACCCTGGTTTTGCTTCCACCTTTATTATTAATTCACTATGAGACATGAACTGTGTTCCTTCTCTCTTATCTTCTTCATCTTTAAAATGAGAGATTAAACTAAATCATCACTCATATCCCCTTCAGCTCTGATATACTATTATTATTTGACCAGTTTGAAGTGAAACTTAGCAATGTTCCTATAGGGGTATTCCTTTGATTCTAATCAGCCTAAAGTTCCTTGACCTAAATAGGAAAAAGTGTGGTCTAGCTCAGGAAATTTCACCACTGGATGTTTTATTTCAAAATACATGAAGCTCAAGGAGACTGATATACCTACACCCAAAGCTTCTTTGGTGGAAGCAGACAGTAGGGAAATGAGGATACTAAAAGCTCAGCTTTCACAAAGCAGCAAAATTTATAGGTTTTCAGAAATCCAAATATCTTTCTGTTTGTTACTTACTGAAATCCTGCCATTCTTAATAGGCCCAACCCAAATTCTCCTTCTGGAATACTTGCCTGACTTCCATCCTGAAATTCCATTCCTTACCCAGTCTTCCAGGATCCCTGACTTCCGCTATGAAGTCTTACAATACTAAATATGACATTCTTAGGCCCTTATCACACTTATATTGCCTCATATTTCAGGCAATTGCATAATGCCTTATCTGATTAACTAGATTCTATAAAGCTACTGGGAGGTGGCACCCTTCTCTTTACTATCAGTCCTTCTCCCACACTTTTCCCTCATTCTCCCCTCTTCAGCTGTACTTGATCCACTGGTCTTCATTTAGCAGTTAATTCATAAGTGTTTACTGAATGGAGTGTGAGGGCATAGAGCATCATGATAACTTCTAGACAAGCCAAAAGCAAGTAGGAAAATTTTCTTTAAATAAACAAAACATTACCCTCCTTATTATGCCAGACCTTGGATTACAGAATAAAAAGAGAAAGCAAAGGTAATATATTTTGGCATGACAATGCAAATTTAGATGAATTTACTCTTTTTCCCCTTATATTTTGCTCAGCTTGTTCTTATCATAGCCATCCTAGTACAAAATCATTAAAGATTGCTTTTGGCAGTTCAGTTGTCCCATCCTGGGATCTCATCAGTTTTCCTTTATGACCTGGTCCCACCATCTACTCCCATCTTTCCAGTTCTAATGAACTCATTCACCCCAAGATTTTCAAGCAAATATGTTTCTAGGAGAGCATTAGGATTTGAAAACTAAGACTTCAGAAAGAAAGGAATGCTTACCTCCAAAGAACTGGTGTTTCAGGCATTAGTGAAGGAAGCATTTTGAAGCAGAGAGCTCCCTATAATACAGGTGCTCCCTATAATATATCACACAGGTATGTCCTGGTGTGAAGCTGGACCTGTACTAATATACTTACTTGTCCCATGGCCTATGTGAAAATTTCCCTCACTCTGATCTAAATATACTACTCAAGTCTTGGGGATTGCCTTTAGTTTCCTCATATCTATCTTCCAGTGGTGCTGATGGTAGCAGTGGTGGTGGGCTCTTAGGTGCCTAATACAGTGTGTGTGCTGTGCTCTGGGACTCCAAGACTTCTTGGAACATCATTTTCAAGAGTTTGTGGCTATAAGTCTGGACTACAAGAAACCAGTCTCTTTTCACCCAGTCCTCCCTAAACACTGAGAGAAAATAGGTGCTTACCTGCACATCCTAGTGACAAGAACTCTGAGAGGAATGGAGAATAGGTGGACAGGAAGTGGTGAGTTAAGTATCTCTAAATTCCTCTTAAGGAGTATGGTATTTATTTCAATGTCAGGAGTTTGGAGGTTTAAACATACACAAATATGCTGGACAAAGGTCATCACCACCTTGACCTCTCCTATTGAAATCTAACTAAGGGGCATCCTTAGATAGGGTGTGTCCACTTTGGTACTTGAACACAACAACTGAGGGTCTGTGAGAAAGAATAATAGTGAAGACTGCAATGGTCCACTATCTATGGATGGAGCCAGAGGGTACCTAGCTTCAGCAAAGGACTCCATGAACAAATAGACTGTGTATTATCACAAACTTAAAGCTGAGTACAACCACAGGACTGGAAGGCAATGCACCGTGGTCCTATAAATAGAAACGAGAATTTCTTTAAGTGTGGAGCTTTGCAGGCTGTGTATACAGCCCATAGCGGTAGCCTTGCATCATTAATCAGAGGAAGAGAGACAGAGAGAGAGAGAGCGAGAGAGAGCGAGAGAGAGAGCGAGAGAGAGAGAGAGAGAGAGAGAGAGAGAGAGAGAGAGAGAGAGAGAGAGAGAGCGCTAGCTCAAGCTTCCCCTGGAAAACGGAAATGTTCAGTGTTCACAAAGTGGGTTACATATTTCACTCTGACATTTCACTACCATATTTTCCAACATGGTAGTGGTTATGTAATGCTGAGAATTTTATCTTTCTTTTTCCTTTTGTTTTCTTCATTTTTCTTTTAACTTTCTTTAATTTTATTTTCTTTTTACTCTTTCCTCCCTCCTTCTTTCCCTCTGTTCTTTCTTTCTTTACTTTTTTTTTTGGAGGGGGAGATAGTGAAGGGAGATTCGATTGGTTGTTCTCAGAACAGGGAGCCAGAATTAATGCACAGATCAGTAGCGTCCTTGTTGGAGTGGCTGTCACATAAATTCTTGGGAGATCTCTGGAGAAAACAGAAAGAAATTGAAACGGTAAGCTCCAGTTTCTTTTTTTAATGCATATTGGCTATTATCTATGCCTTTCACCCTTGAAATCTTAAATTGACCTATTCATACCAGGTTCTGAGTAACCTGTCAGATCTAAGGATGGTATGGATATAATAAACCTGGACCATCCTTGTATGTCATTTCCTTGGTATTTGCACAAACATAATTATACGGTTGGCTGCCTAAAGTGGGTGGGGGGAGGCAACTTTGAACTTGGAGAAATGTAAGTTTGACACGGAGATGTTTTTCATAATGTGTTTCAACTTATATTGAATAAAATAGCCTTATAACCATTTGTAATTTAACCAACTCTGTATTAAATAGAGTTACTTAACATGAAAGTGCAGGATGGTTTTTATCTACCCTTTGCTACAACTCTTTGGAGATAATATTTTTAACTGCCAAAAGATTAAAATGATTACATTTGTGTTATTTTCAAAATGAGCTATGTTTTAAAAAGTAAGAGAGCTATAATGTCTCAGGACCCTTACCAACATGAATGTGTGTTCCTATTAGTATAAGTCACATATTTTCACTTTAAAAGGGTATTATAATTAATGTTAGCTGTAGAGAATCTGCTTTCAAAGAAAGCACTCCAGAAAGGAAAAAAAAAAAAAGCATGTTTTTAACATGAGAGAGGGGAAATAAGAAAGACAACAGGCACAGTTGATCATAGATAAGCTGCATCTATTACAATAATCAGTACATTTAAAAAATCAACAATGGATAAAATAATTTTAAATTAAATTTACATTTTTAGATACTCATAATTAACAACTTATTTTGATAAACTGTAAGTGAAATTGTTTTCTGACTTACATGTTGTTTTTCTTTTGTGCTCAAAGAGAAAATACTACGGAAATTACCTTCTAACATTAGAAGGCTAATGTTAGACGAGGCTATCAATAGCATGTAACTGTTAGAAACTCCACTCAGAGATTAAAAGAAAGGAAATGATGGATTTCCATGGTGCAACATGACCCAAGATTAAATCTCAAATGACTTTCCTGCTCCCTTGTCTGCTGTCAATACTGGTGTACATGGACTTCATATTCTGCTGCTGTAATCTTTCCAGGGAAGAAAAAAGTTATAATTTTATTCAACTAGAAGAGCTACATTTGTCAGAGAGATTTGGGTCATTTAGTAAAGAGTATATTTTTCTGAATGCTTTAGCTGCTGTAAATCTCATGTATGGTGGCAAAAGCACCAATCTTATAGATGGGATTCAAGTTTTTCAGCCGAGGCAAAGATTCCACCAGCCACACTAGCAAATGTTTGGAATACATAAGTGCTATCCTCCAAGAAGTTTGTGCTAGAGGGTGATTTTTTTAATTAAAAACATGTTCTTTGCACTTGTGAACACATGTACTATTCTATTTCGGCATATGTTGCAGTAGTATTTCCGTGAAACAGGAACCATCCATTGTATCTATTATATGGGGGCTGGCATAATACTGTACAGAATATTGTAAGGGTGAATAAACACAAGTGGGACATTAACTCTTCCAAAAAGCTCATTGAATTTACACCTAGGGACCCTTAGGAATGAATGAAATCAATTACCCACCTTTGCACTAATTAACTGAAATGAAAAGAAGAAAGGAGCATGCTTTCTGTCTTCCTCTCATAGATACTTTTGGCATCAATCAGATGCTCAGAACCAAAAGGGGAATTTAACTCCTTCTACTGACTCTTACTTAATCCTGAGAGGTGGGACCACAGATAGTACTGTTTTCCTTGTCCATTAAAGTTAACTCCTCAAAGCCTTCCTCTTGCGCCATAGGTCCCAAAAATCAGTCACCAGAACTCTAGTCAGAAAATAAGAAATTATCAGAAACAAATTCAAATCCTGTCATTCACAGGAGCAATGGCAAACGTCTGAGACTCTTTTATGCTTTGGGAAGTGATATAGATTGGCAGTTGCATTTTACAATTGGAAAAACTGAGGCTCATAGAGTTGAAGTGAAAAGGTTAAATACCTCTGTGAGTTTGTGACAGAGAAAAGACTAGAATCCAGGCTTCTTGACACTTTGTCCAGTGCTTAACTTCACTTTTCTTCATTTCCTAAGAAGGCTTGAGGATTAAGAGGCACATGCATTATTCATTAAGAAATGTTAAAAGATGCCATTTTGAAATCACTTGAGAACCTCTCAGTACCGAGGGCACAATTCAGGCTTCTCCCAAGGGTCCTGATAATGTAGCAAACCTTGATTTGCTGTGCTTTACAATGGTTTCCTTTCAAGAATAGGAGAGAATTATTCCTACTGTGCCTACAGAAAAAAATCCCCAAATATAAATTGGTGTACGCTAAGTGCCATAATACAATACAATAACAGAGACCTGGCTGTGGACTGGATGCTTATTTGCTATATATCTAAAAGTGGCAAAAGTCTGGCCACACTATAAGATAAGAGAGAGTATTCAGAAAGTCCTGAGGTGTCGGGGATTCCAGATTTAAGAAGTGGGTCAAAATTACAGGGTATCTGCCTGACAAAAAACAGTATGTATATGGGGCTTAGGATAAAGCGTGAGGATGCTAAATACTATGATTATTGGCGGTGTGTGAATCCTAAAGAGGTTACAGTAGTAAATGGCGTGACTATCACTAATGTTTATCATATAAGAGAGTGATATCTTAGATTTGAAAATTAAAGTGGGCTCTCTTGGTATAGTCATTGGAAGACAATTCAGAAAGGAGAGTGTACTTAACAGGCATCACTTTCATGTGCAGGAATGGCTGCATTAGCATCAACCAGGAATCAAGATGCAAATAGAGTTCTTGAGAAATAATCAGAAGTGCAGGATATTAACTAAATTCAAGTCTGTATAAACTCTGGAGATTTGGGTATGGGCCAAGAAGTTCACTAACACTGATTACCTAGTAAGGAAACCAAAGTTTAAACCGTTGGCCATGATCAGTATGTGGGTCACATAGAAACTTGACTTATATCCAGAGCATGAGCCAAGGCTACGCATTCAGTCTCAGTTGTATCTCAGACAGCATAATTACTATCTCACTAGGTATCTAAATATATATGCAAATGTTTGGCACCAAATTAAAAGCCCCTCAATTCTCCCTTAATTCTTGACAATATTTTTGTTTCTTCCATGAGCTTTTGCTCAGTGTTACACTATTTATGGCAGATAATGGCAAGGTTTTGTCCACATTCTCAGCAACAGAAGAAAAGCTTTAATATTGTCATAATTATAATTATTTAGTTAAAATTCTTTTCAGCTTTACTTAGCGGATGAGATTCAGGTATTTCTCATAAGCTAATAACATGTTACCAGTTATTTCTTAAAAGCTAATGACTTATTTTTATATAATAAAATAATTCTTATTACTTATTATCTTACAAGTTATTTAAAGGATAACAGTACTGATGATGACTTACTGCTGGAGTATTTAATCTTTTTTAAATAACACAGAGTGACTTATGAATTGGTTTTTTAAAACTAAAAATTTGTTATCTTGGGTGGCTACTTTGAAGTGTCTGACCAAATGGTATGCAGGAAAATGAATGACATGTAGAATATAGACTGATTTAGTATTGATCAGATGTGTTTTTTTAATCCTTTAAATTCCAAACCTGCAAAAAGAAATGTTTTCTTGATATTTGTCATTAAGGTCACATCAGTGGATATAATTAAGCCACCTTGATTATAGAAGTGAATAAAAGAGTGAGACAGTGGCTCCAAACTACAGGAATAATTTCTGTTCTAAATTAACTGTAAAAAGTTGAAAATCTCTTTCTCTCTCTTCTTCCTGGAAAATTGAAGTTGTTGAAACTAATGCACATTTGGCAACTTGACATATATTGTGCATATTAGCGAATCAAGGATATACACTAGACATTCTTATAGGGAGTCTAAAATAAAAGACTGATGTTATCTTTAAACACAATTATATGACAAAGTTAGATAACTTCTATTAAAAATTCTATCAGAGGTACTCAAAGATATGAAGTTATGTTTATACATGCCTCTCACATTGGAAAGTTAAAAGATTATTCAAATAATTCAGTTAATGTAGATAAAGAAAGAGTATAACCAAGATCTAATAAACAAACTTTTCTTTAGTACACACAATGTTGTTCTCTTACTGTTTTGTCCAATTTAAACTGGTTAGTTTAAATTTGTAAGTGTAGAAATAATTTAGAAATTTACTTTTTTTTCTTTTTTTTTAATTTTGTGTGGATGGTTGGGACCTGCAGAGGGGATTTTTAAATCTATATTTTCCTGCCCCTCATTGATTTTTACAACAAAATATTTTACTAATTTAATATTCTAAAGATATATTTATTTGGTATTTTCTTCCCACACTCTCATAATAATAATAGCATCCTGCTTATACATTCTGGAGCCCAGTTTTGTACAGGATCTGTTGTTGTTGTTGTTGTTGTTGTTGTTGTTGTTGTTGTTGTTGTTGTTGTTGTTATAGTTTAATCTTTTTTCTCCCTCATTCTATTATTTTTAACTCTGAAGGTACAAACAAATTTCTCTTTTTTCTAAGGATGCTAGACTTAAAACTAGGTGATACTGATTTTTAATATTTATTAAACTAAGACAGTGAAATAAAGGAAAATTCAGTCACTTGACTTAGCATTAATCTAAGAAAGAGCCATTGATGATAGAAATACTTGGTTTTGTTATCAAAAATCAGGCACAGTCCATAGCAAGGTATCTGATACAATGATGCTTTTCCCGCTGAAAGTCTATGACCTCCAAAAGCTTATCAGGACTAAAAAAATGATTTGTGTTAATTTCACATCAGTGGATATAATAAATTCACCCCAGTGATGACCTTCCTAGCTGAAACACTGTAGAATATGACAGACTATGAAATGGCCAGGCTAGATAACCAATCCAAATTAATTAGAGAAAATAGGTTTAGGTCCTGAGTTATCCAGAATAGGTATCATCCATTGGATTTTGGGCTATCCAGCTTTGCTCAGCCACTATCTGAAAGGTCCTTTTGGTCACAGAAGATACAGTAAACTTTCCTCAATTTTGGACCACGAAATTTGATTAAGCAAAGCACTGTGAAGACATTTTGCAATCTGCACAGACAACAGTGCTGTTTCTCAAAATTCACACAGTATGACCTGTATCATATTTAACACAGAATTACTTGTTAATAACCATATTGATTCTAAGTTACAGTTGTAATAATTGAACATTGAGAAATGTCATCTGTGTGTCTGTTTGAGTCTTTCCTAGGGGAACAATCACTCAGGAAATTTAAAGCTGCCTGGCCTCTAGGAATCAGTAAATTTGAAAATCCCTGTGACATCATTCTATAGGGAAGAAATATTAAGGTTGATTACCCTGGGTTATAAGTTGCTCCCTCACTGGGACTTGGCCCAAACATATATAGCCAGAATAAAAACCTACGCTAAACCAGTATCTGGAGAATATGGGCATGATGGTTAATCATGTTGGCTCATACTCAAAAACCATGGGATCTCCAATATGCAGGATGCTTTAATACACTGGGTAGAGATACAGTCTTTTCTCCAGCCTTTTCATTTAGTGACACATTTGAGAACTTGTTGGAAACATTGTGGACACTATAAAATGAAAACTGATGGTGAACCACCCTAATAAATTCCCTTCTAAAGACTTGATGATGTTGCTTTGGAAATTTTAAGTCTAATCCAGTATGTGTTCATGCATTAGCTTCCTTGTCATATTGGGCCAAAGAACGGGAAATACTTCTAAGTAGTGATGATCAGTTCTTCTATTTTCCCATAAACATTTAGCATATTTATTAAAAAAGGATGGATTTGATTTTCATGTCTAAAAGTATGTTTTCAAAGTAAAGTTTTAATTTCACATAGCCCTTTGGTGGACATGAATTATTTGTAGGTTTGAAAAAATCATTTTGGCATGTAAATTAGCTTTTATTTTTTCACTCTCACTCTTAAGCATGTTGACTTCATTTTCTTTACAGAGAATTCTGAGCCGTTGGCCTTGCTGTATTCTCACAATTCTGAGAGAGCAGACTAGTTTTTAGAGGAAGGGGAAAATAATCAGAATTCTCCAATGTGATTTATGGGTGTAGGTGTATATTTAGTGATCCCAAATCCTCCTCAAAGGCCCTTCAAAGCAGGACTGAATTCCTCACCATGGACTAAGGGTAAACATCAGATTCAGGCCATTCTGGAGCTGTTTTCTCCCCAAAGAACTGATATCCTATTCAAAATCAAGTATCTTTCTAGTAATGACTTCTGAAAAAGCTATTAAATATGTAAGAAGCTACCTAGAGTCTAGGGTTTACCAGGTTTTTGAAGCCTATCTGCTATTAGCTCTAACTTTGGTTTTGGGTTCTCTACTATCAAAAATAATAATGATTAATTATTGTGCATTTATGATGTAGTCAGCATTTGGCAAAATCTCATATCTTGACATTAACTCTATTATTTCCCTCATTTTATAGATAAAAAAAAACAATGTTAAAGAAATTAAATAAGTTACCCAAAGTTGTTCAACTGTCTTGGTTGAGTTTCAAACCCAATTCTGTTAGTTGCCAAGGCTATTTTCATTATGCTATGTTGTCTCTATAATAAAGTCACATTTCACTATTTTGTCTCTTTCTATTTGAGAATCAAGAGATTTTATAATAGGAGTCAAGATGTACCAATTTCAAAATAGATGGTTCCTTTATTAGATTTGGGTCGGTGAAATAGTAAATGAGGGGTAAAACACATAAAATAGTGAAGAGAAATGGATAAAAATGGGGATCATAGAAAGTATAGATGAATTACTTTAATTCTCTTTAACCAGTCTTTATGGTATAATTACTACTTCTCTTTAACCAATCTTTTTTTTTTTCTGGAAAAGTTGTACCATTTTATTTCGACATAAAATTATAATATGAAAATCCCCACTTCCCCACAACCTCACAATTTTTAACCTTTGATAATCTGATATGCAAATGTAATGATTTTTGTGTTTTTATAGTACATATATGTAATTGTATTTGAGCATCTTTTCATTAATTTTGAAGCAATTGTATAATTTTGTGAATTTGTATTTTCCAAAATTAGTGTGTGAACACTTTATAAATTCAGGAACATATAGCAAATATTTTCTAGTTTGGAGTTTATTTTTTTTTTAATTTGGACATAGTTTTAAGTTTTTATGTGCTCAATTCTGTCAGTCTTTCCCTCTGTGGCTGGTGGCCTTGATTTATTTGTTAAGAAGATATCTTCCCTACCCAAAAACTATAGAAATATATGCTTACATCTTTTCTAGTACTTCTACATTTTATTTCATCTTTAATCCATCTAAAATAAATTTTAATCTGGCATGAAACAGAAATCTATTTAACCAATCTTTATGGTATGATTACTACTTTTCCAATATAATATGGGTACTAATAGAAATCATATAAGATAAAGCCCCTGCCCTTATGGAGCTTATTTACTTGGGGAGGACAAAGTAGCACATATTAAATCTGTCTATACAAAAGAGATTTAGAAGAAGGTATGTGACTTCATGACATATTTTGCCTTAAATGGAAATTTACCATCCCTACTCATATTTAAACTGATATGATGCAAAAGGGAAATCATATTAGAGCTTTTACAATATTCACTTTTTAAAATCCCTAACCTAATCTATGCTAAGTTTAGAGCAAAAATTCTGAATTCCAGATATAAGACCATATCAGAGAATAGAACAGAATATATGGTTTTAAATGCAAGTTAAAATAAAAACAAAGAAAGGGCACAAACAAAATTGTATATAGATACTCTCCCAAACAGGCCTGGGGAAATAAACTTATTTTTATGTATACTTGTTTGCTGACCTAGTTCACTCTCTGTTGGCTATATGGCATCAGAATTGAAGGGGAAAACATGAGATCATTCATATATAAAATTGATGCTACACACCATCAGCAAAGAAAGTAGAGCTGTATTTATATTTGTGGGTCATATTTTTCCCTTACAACCAAGGCCTTGGTGCTACAGGATGCCTGTTCCAATCTATGGCTATATTACAGAAATAATTAACTGGAATCTAACTCACATGCTTAAATTTAGGACCTTAATGTCGTAGACATCTGACCCATCTAATTACAGAACTCTGGGTGAAAAACTAACCAAACAAACAAACCAAACAAAGAAACACAGGAACAAGATTTTAAGATAGTCTCTCTCCTGATATTGTTGGTCATTCCCCTGTGTCTTCCTGCTCTCTGCAACCCACATACCCCCTCGCCCATGTCTATGTTTCCTTATCCAAGAAGAAATAAAGGAAATGACTTGGGACATCTGTCTCTGATTTAGAACAGTTTCAGCAGGCACCAATTACAGCCTTGAGCTTCAAGTTGTGATCCTTTCAGATTGGCTTGGGGTATAAACCTGAACAAGGCAGTGAGCTTTCTCATTTTTCAGTTTCTCTACCTGTGAAAAAGGTTTGATTGAGGGCACCTCTTTCTTAGAGTTATGGATCATCATGCTAATGCCTAATAGGTACTTTGCATTCCTTTGGTCAGAGTTCTTCTGTACAATTTTCAAAGTGTCATGTGCAACTGGATTGAAACCACACTGGGAAAATTAAGTTGCACCTGTCTTTCGCCTGACAAAATTCCTTCAGCACATGAGAGTATTATGTTTGGTCAAGCTTGCAGCTTGAAATGCTTATGAGGAGAATAATAGTTAAAAGGCTTGACCCAGAGTAAATGAGAAAAAGTATGAGTTTTAAAAATTAGTGAAAACACTGCTTTTAGAAGGGTCTTATGGAATGGCCTACCCACATTAAAAACTGTTGTGGGTTTGTACCTAAATATATGGCAGCTTTCTACAGAGCTTAGAATTTGAATTGCTCGATATAGCAATTGGTTTTACTCATTTCTCTCTTGTTTTGTCTATTGTGTCACTGCTAGCAGTATACAAGGTTTCAATGAGATAGGCCATGTCTCTGACATCTAGCATGGTGACTTCATTTACAACATGGTATTTATTGCTCATCTCATCAAGTCACTCCTTTGTCCTAGATTGATGATTTAGCAAATTGTAACAGCAGGAAAGGGCCAAAGAGGAAAAATATCATTTATCTCATTTTGGTCAATTTTTTCCAGTCTTGTATGCCAGCAGAAATCAATGCCTGAGTGTATGTGTTTTCTGTGTGTGTGTGCATGTGTGTGTGTGTGTGTGCGCGCGCACGTGTGTGTGTGTGTGTGTATGTGTTTGGGGTGTAGGTAGGGAGAGAGATGTGGAAGAGGCAGGAATAGACGTTGATTTTTTGGCACATAGTTAAGGACACTGGTTTCCAAGCTGTTACAGAAAGGAAAATGAGGGACAATTGTTTCTGGTGATTTTTACACTCATGTTGATTTAAAAAATTGACAGCCTCAATAACAAAACTTTCATGCAAATGGTCAGACTATATGAGGGGAAGAGAAATATTCACACAAGTATTAGAGAATGTGTAGTTGGGAGGAAATATGATGTGGATAAAGGAACACAAGTCTTTTGAATTAAAACTTACGTTCTAGTCTTGGCTCTGCTATTAACTTGCTGTGCAACTCAGGATGAATCTTTTATATTCTCTAGCCCTCAGTTACCTGTTTGTAAAGACTAAAGAATCAATAGAGATTAATAGATTATTAATAGAGATTTTTTTGAGTAACTGTTTCCCAAATTTATCTTTCTATTGAATGCCTTTTTCATGTAAGGGCTATTAATATCCCATAGATCTATACATTTTTAAAATTTTAAATACATTTTTATTGAACTACAGTCAGTTTACAATGTTGTGTCAATTTCTTATGTGCAGTACAATACTTCAGTCACATAGGAAAATACACACATTCATTCTCATATTCTTCTTCACCATAGGTTACAAGATATTGAATATAGTTCCCTGTGCTATATGGTATAAACTTGTTGTTTATCTATTTTATATATATTAGTATCTGCAAATCTCAAACTCCCAATTTATCCCTTCCTACCCACTTCCCCCCTGGTAACCATAAGTTTGTTTTCTATGTCTGTGAGTCTGTTTCTGTTTGGTAAATAAGTTTGTCTGTCTTTGAGATTTAATAAAGATTAATAGTCTAAATTTTATTTTAAATTCTTAATCAGTTCTGCCATCAATTGAAAAATTATAATAAGCCTCATTGAATCATTATGATGTCATATGTGGGCTTATCAATGAAAAAAGCATGCTACCCCAAGTGCTTAATAAATATTGCTATCTGAACTTGTTGAGTTACTTCATGTGTAGGCTGCTGAGCATGCTTCATTGTATGATATGAGGGGTCAAACCTAATTAAAACCTCTCCCTTTTTCTTCTCCTATGGCACCATGATCTTTGTTGCTTGGATCTGCAATAGTTCCCATGAATTATTTAAAGGTAGTTCTGCTGGGAAAATGTTCTGCATGCTTTCTGTGAAGTTCCTGGATAATATCTTCTTGTTCTCTGTCATTAATGCATTAACTTAAATCTACTTGTTTTTTTAAGCTTAAATGTTTTGATGAGGAGCAGTCCATGACAGGAACAAGTCTGTGCCAATCAGGAAAGGCTGCCTAAGACTATGGATCCTGTATTAGAAATGGAGTCCAAGCAGTTAGGGTTGTGATGTGAGGACTCTCAGCTGGACCTGAGGTGATAAAGTACTGGAAAGGAAGAGTACAGAATTTCTTCATATTTTTTCCCAATTTTTATCTAGAATCAGGCTTATCTGCCAAATCAAAATTTCTACTAGACTTAGAGCATCAGAATCTTAAGGATAATTTAGTCTAACTCCTTCATTTTACAGATGAAAGACTGAGGACCAGAGATGGAAGGAACTTTCCTAAGGTTTTATCACTAACTAGTGATAAGGCCAAAACTAGAAGCCAGGTATCCTATATCTGACCACTGCTCTTTCCCCTACACTCTGCTTTCTCTCAGCTTAAGTGCTCTGTTTTGAGAAATCAAAAAGCCAGCAAGTGAAAAAACCAGCAAGTAAAACAGAATAGTTTTAGGATAGATGACTGTTTAAGAAGAAATTGAAGAAGAGACCCCCCTCCCCAAACCAAAATCTACTTGTTGATATCTTGTCTGACTCCTGTCCATGAAAATAATAAATTAAATGACAAAATTAAAAAAAAAGTTGCTGAAAATATTTACCATCTTGATGGAATCTGCTTCTAGCCAGCTAGATTTGTTTGGTGGAGTTTATGTATATCTGTGACCATGCTCAGTCACCGAATTCTGTCCTTATGGATTATTGCTCTAATTTGTCTTCACATATCTGCCCCACTTAGGTAGTACTTGGATAGTTATAATTCTACCTTCACACATAACAAACTACCAGTAGAAATCATAACTTTGTAACTTCCTCTCTGTGTTTTCTTTCCTAGCCCCCATGACAGATTTCTATGGACTCTAGGACATCTGGGAATGACTTTGGGTTACTCATTCTTTTCTCAGGTCTATTTCTTCCACATTGTTACTCTCTTTTAAAGACAAAGTAATTTAGAAAGAACTTTAGTCTATTTTATCCTCACCACTGATTTTTCTTCATCATATCCTTTTAAAGCATATATTGAGAAGTTCCTGTGTGCCTAGCACCCTATTTACTATGAGTTAGAGGCAAGAAGAAAAGGACAAATAACATGAATTTACCATCTATTGTGTGTCAAGCACAATCTTACTGGCTTTTACTTAGAATACCTTATATAATCTTAACTATACACCCCAGGAGTATTCTCTGCCAACACTTATGATACAATCTGGCTTCTCAAGTAATCCTACTATATTATACCACCTAAGACTATCTGCCTCACTGTTTCTTTACCTCCCTTCTTCTATCAAGTAAAATGTCTCTCTGTATTTATTTCATCTTATTCACTTTTTAGGGTGAAAACTAGCTTATCTGAATGATTACAGTTAATGGGTTAATGTCAAAATCCTCCTTGTAGTATTTTCATTTTAGTAGGATATTCTTAGAGACAAAGTGCTTTAAAGGATTGAAGGTATAGTGGGATATTTCAACCAAAGTGGCAAGCTTGGGCAAGAGATCATTGGGTAAAGTGGAAGAGAAGAGCAAGTGTAGGGTGTGGGTTTTGATGACTCTAAATCACTCCACACAGAAAGCCATCTATAAGTATTGGAAGAGTACCTGTAAGGTAGTTTTGCATAAAGTTAATCTATCTTTTTAACACCAGCTAGGTCTCCCTCCGTGTGTATTCGCTGTGGTCATGAGAACTCAAAAAAATATCCCCAACTGAGAAAAGTCAGTTTCTACACTCCAACTGTGTTGTGAGTTTGACTAAAAACTGGGATTTTTATAGGCTAGCTCATCATAAGGAAGAGCTCCTTATGACAAAGGAGTGAATGGTGAACACTGCCACCAACATCCCTACCTTCTCTCACCCTTTACAAAAGCTGCTAAGTCAAAAAGAGATGTTGGATGGTAGTAAAGGGATTCCCACTCACTCTACAATGCTACCACTAAGGGCTAAGTGTAACTCTTTCCATGCTCTCCTTTGTCCATGGTAATACATTTTTGGGGTCTCAGCATCCACTTGCTGAAATTTCGCAGCCCTCTGTGAGAATATTCATGCTGCACTTGATCACTGTTCTTTTATGTTCTTTCAGGCATGAATGAATTAAACCAGCCAGATTCCCCGTGGCTCCTTCAGGAGACCCTATCATTCTGATTAAAGAATTTCACCCACACTGGAGAAAACAGCAGGTAATCAAATATTATCTTGATTTCTCTTTTGGCATCATCTCTAAAAGAGTGCTCTTTCACTCTGTGGGCCCTAGACAGGTACTGAGAGCCCTCACTAGTCACCCATCCCACATTTTCTAGTCTATGTGATATATTACCAAGTAATGACCAAGTTCTCAGAGTCGATAAATGTAATCTTACATAATATGAAATGCTGTGGTTTATGGAGTAGTTGGTAGAATGTGATTTTATTAATAGTGCTCCATTGAGTCATATTGGACCCTGAGACAAAAGGAAGAATCACACACACACACACACACACACACACACACACATATACATACACACAAACACTCAGCACATATTGGCCACCCTAGTCATAAAATAGAGGGTAATATGTGTGTGTTGAGGAAAGAGATGCCATTTGCTAAGAAGAAAGATTAGAGTAGTTGTAGGTGACTCACATGAATATTAGGCAAGCATCTTTTCACTGATTGATAAGCTTAAAAGTCAATGAGTCTTAGGTTAAGAACAGATTTGGAAGAGGTAGATTTTAGAGATGGGGGATATATGCTTGCTTTTTAGCTCTTTTGTCTTGATGCCTATTCTTAGAAAAAATGTATTACTGAAATGCTAGCCCAGATATCTAACAATCGGAAATGGACATGTCTAAAACTTAAGCACAATTTAAAAAATCGTGAGTAAAAGCCAAATTGACAAACCTTCAGATAGACTAATCAAGAAAAAAAGAGAGAGGACCCAAATAAAACATGAATGAAAGAGTTCAACTGATAGCACAGAAAAACAAAGTATGATAAGGGACTACTAAGAACAATTATATGCCAACAAATTGGACAAGTGAAAGGAAATAGTAAATTCCTAGAAATTTATAATTGCCCCAGACTGAATCGTGAAGAAATAGAAAGTCTGAGTACACTTATTACTAGTAAGGAGTTTGAAACAGTACTCAAAAATCTCCCAAAAACAAATTTGCCTTAACTAGCCTTCACTCACAAATTCTACAAAGCATGGAATTAATATTTAATATGTATCCTTAAGCTTTTCCAACAAATTAAAGAGGAGGAAATTCTTACAAACATGTTTTATGAAGCTAACATTACCCTAATACCAAAACCAGACAAGGATACTACAAAAAAAATTAAGTTACAGGACAATATCCTTGATAAACCTAGATGCCAAAAATCCTTGACAAAATATTAGCAAGCCAAATCCAACAATATACTAAGTAGGATTTATTCCAGAGATACCGAGATGGTACAACATATACACATCAATCAATGCAATATATTACATTAACAAAATGAAGGATAAAAATCATATGATCAGCTCAATAGATGTATGAAAATCATTTGACAAAATTTCACATCCATTTATGATAAACACTCCTGACAAAGTAGATATAGAAGGCAGATACCTCAACACAATAAAGGCCATATATGATAAACCTACAGGAAACATCATACTCAATCATGAAAGCTTTTCCTCTAAGATCAGGAATAAGATGAAGATTTCACTCTTGTCGCAGGACACAAAATCAATATACAGAAATCTGTGATGTTTCTATATACTATTAGCAAATTATCAGAAAGAGAAATTAAGAAAACAATCCCATTTACTATTGCATCAAAAATAATAAAATACCTAGGAATAAAATTAACGAAGGAGGTGAAAGACCTGTAGACTGAAAATCACAAGACACTGATTAAAAAATGGAAGAAGACACATATAAATGAAAATATATTCCATACTCATAGACTGGAAGAATTATGGATATGTGGAAGCTAAATTGAAGCCACTCCATCCTTTCTTTCTTGCACTTTCTCATAAAAGGGAAAAGAGCCTATTCTGAATACCATTTAAGAATTTTTTTCTAATATACTCAGTATGAGTATAGTTGGAGAGCTCAGTGAGATAAGGAGAAAAAATTAGGCATCTTCCAAAACATATTATGTTTGTAACACGTATAAATTAATGATTAGTGATAGGTGGGGTGGGCTAAATAACTAACTATATATTTCTGTTGTCTTCTGTAAAATAAATATCTGTTGGCTCAATTAAAGTACAATATTTCTGTTGGAAGTATTAATAAATGTTAAATGCTAGTTGAGCCTGAATCTCAGTTATGGTATGAAATTCAAATCAACTAAGGGAAATTTGAATGCATTTTCATTTATTAATAACCATGAAAGTCCATAGTCAAGATACAACCTCAGGCTTGAGAGAGAAAGAGAAATAGTCAAATTCTACTACTAGCAAACAAACAAAAAGCTAAACAACAGAAACAACAATAAAACCTTTATATTAACAGGTATGTGAAGACACCTATGTAATTTGTTTAAGTGATTTCATCCTGGAGACACTAGCCAGCATTCAGTCTTTGGCCACAGCATTAATGCATATATATAATTATTTTACATTGTTTAAAGTGCTGAGAATTTGTTCATTTTTTAATGTACTTGTGTAGCACTTGCTATAGAATCTTGGAAATATTAACTCATTAAATACTCATTGATGTAGGCACTATTATCATCTCATTTTACAGATGAGGCAATTAAGACATCAAAATGTTTATGTAACTTGACCAAAGTCACACAACTCCTCATTACTTATAAAATACTTGCATATTTTGCAATTATTATATATACATGCAATGAAAACATATATATGACATGGAATGCCAGTGCTAATTAAAACCCAGAAGTAAAATTTAAAAAATTAGAGCTAGAAGTGTTATTAAAAGTTATTTGGTTTAACCTGCACATTTCAAAGAAGAAATGGAGGCCCAGACAAATTGGCTTGCTCAAGGTCACACAAGATAGTCAATGACAGAGGTGGAACAAGAACTCAAGATTTCTCATTCTCAATCTGATATTGTTTTTATTACACTAAGCTGCCTTTGCTATGATTAATTTTAATAAATACATCACTATATTTTTGAATAAATGTTACATCAAATGGTCACTTTGCAAATCTGTATGCTTACTCTAGTGATGTTGTGTTTTATTCTTATAACTTGTTCTTTGAAATTATCCTTCAGACTGGTTTGAGCTAATCAAGAAAAATGAGTCTTAACACACTATGCTCAAATCTTTTCATACCTTGCTTTTGGCCAAAAATGGCATTTTTAACTTGATCCTTAACTTCATTGCTCAGACTTCATTCTGAATGGCTTTTGACTATTTGCCAAAATTCAACTATCCTTAAAAGGCAAATATTTTTCATCACAGAGATTTATTTTAAAATATATGAGGTAGGCTCTAAGTACAATTCTAAAGCAAAGTTTCAAAAATTTCCTGAACAATAGAATATAGTTGGATCACAGAAAAGTGATAGAAGCATGATATCATTTGATGATCATCTTAAAAAAAAACATACTTCACATATTTGCAATTAGTCTGTCACTGATATCAATCTCTGAAACAACTGGACCTCCAAATTGTCAAAGACTTATTTCTCCAATCTCTTTGTACCTAACATATATTTAAGTTGGTGAGTACGGTGCGGAGGGCATCTGAATTCAAGTCTTCTGCCGTGTCTTAGAGCTAAATGTCATTGCTTTCCTACTTGTTAAAATGTTACAAAGAAAACAGAAAGAAAATACAATGCATTCAATCTAAATGAATCTCAAGAAGTGGCTAGTCATTTAGGTTTCAATCCAATGAAAAAAGAGTCATCAAAAACCAACCAAATATTGCAAAATAATGCCATTTGCTGAAAAAAAAATACTTTTATTTACTGTCACCAGTTTTGGTTTAGAAGTACCTTCTCTCTTTAGCCTTTCACAAAAATGCATTTAAGGGAAAGGGATTAGAAATAAATAAATAGTAACCATATGTCTAAATTACTTCTAAATTCACCCTGGGCCAATTAATTCCCTCGGCCTACAGGTATCCAGAAGTCCAGCATTACTCTCTGAGTAGGTAGTGACATAAAAAGGTAAGCAATTGGCTTATGTCAGAAATAAAAGTGAGTGAGCCAGCAGGTAAATTTCATAAGAAAAAATATAATCTTTTTCTCAACTGCAGGTTTTGGAAACCAGTGCCTGTTCAACACACTTTCAGTACTTGGTGGGTCTCATGACTATGATGGGGGAGGGACTTGTCATTTCCTGCCATGAGAAGGCAGCAGGTGGTGATAAAGGGAAAAAAAAAGTAAAAATAGCATCACATTACTGCAAAGAAGTGTGCTCTACTCCATTTTGATGTGTGTGTGTTTATGTGTATGTGTGGTGGGAAGGTAATACTTTTAAAACCTGACTTACTTTTAGTTGTACTTCCTTTGACTGTAATACAATATGGCTGTTTAAATGTATATTCTTAACAGTTAAGATATTTTTTGAAAAGGAAATGATTGTATTTTGAGTCATGTACTCTGCCTTAGCTCAGAGGTTGCAGATAAAAACGATAAAATTGTAGCTGAATGATTTTTTAAATGTTTAAAGGGGCATGGAGCTTGGGTGCCACAGCTGCTGTGAAGGAGGTGTTTTCTTCTTGATTGTTTCTGAAATTTCTTCAATTTGATTCTCAAACACTTAAGTGAACACATTTTGATTGTTTTGGGGAAACCATGGAGCAAATTGTAATCAGTTCAATGGGATGGCATCCAGAGCACTTATTATATCCATTGGCAGATGACCAATGAGGAAGAGCAAATTTTTTCTATTGTAAATATAATTTTATAAAGAAAAAATTAAGATGCAACTTTCAGTAAATAAAAAGTAAATTCTTTTTAAAAAGTGGCTTGTATAACCTCCAAATGCTTTGCAGTGGCCAATATCAATGATTAAAACAACAACTAGAAATTACTAAAAATATTTTGGGTTTTATAACATGAAGAGCCTTTAAAAGACATGCTTCAAAAATTGTACAGAACTGGATAATTGAAAAAAATTCTGCAAACATTCAGGGACATTTGTATTAAAATTTAACAGGCACTTACTAAAGGTCTGCCAAAGAACATTTAATACAGGTCTATTCTAAGTGTTGTGAGAGATACACAGATGATTAGGACAGAGTTCCTACTCTCAAAGAGGTTACAATCTAGAGGTTATATAGACAACAAACTATACTATTAGACAGTATGAAACACATTAGACTATAATAGAGGTACAAGCATTATTCTGTGAGAAGGCAAAGGAAGGGGAGCTAATTCCAATTTGAATGGCTCCAGAAAGTCTTAGAGGAAGAAATTATATTATCAAAATTCTCCTTTCTATGAAGAATTTTTCTATCAAAGGGGAAAAGTGGGGATGGGGGTATGGAACTTAAAGACATTAAGACTAAATTAAAAGAGAGACATTAAAAGGTACATTCAAGTTCATCCTGGCATGGTAGAAGTCTAGGGCATTTGGAAGAGTGTAATAAGAGATCAGGTTCAAGAGAGAAAATAGAGCTTTGAGTATCAGATGTTTAGGCCATCACAGTGTGAACACTTGTAGGATTTTGCACAAGTGCATTATATACTTCAACCTACACCTGATAAAGACATTTGTAGAAATATGTTAGTCTGAAATAAGAAGGTTATGCTATTTTACATAATAAAAAGGAAGTAGGGTTATTGCTCATGTCAAAATGTTGTAAACAGAGATAAAATATGAATACTTGTTCCTCCTTCTGAAACAGCGCTGAGTGTTACTGATACTGTGTTGTAAAGGTACAAAAAAAAATTGCAGTTGCTGGTGGATATTCATTATTTGCTTGCCTTTTCATCTTAGATAGATGATACCTCTCTAATCCTTTGAGTCAACATATAATAGAAGCTCAGAGTCCTTCTGCAAGAACATCTGCAAAAGACTTTGGAAGAAGGGATTTTCTGGGTCTCTTAGATACTTTTCAACTCATACTACAGACTCCAAGAAAACAATGGATGATAAATATCTGCTCTTAAAGCCAAATGGCAAGATCACACAACATTAGTTTGTCTTTCATTAAATCCCAATCTTGAACTGTATTATTTTTCACTCCAGTGAAATAAGGTCATCAGACATGAACCAAATATTATAAATAATGCCACTCACTGAAAAATCACTTTATTTACAAACAGAGCATTATGCAGTGAACATAAATATGCAAAATTCCAGTCAAATATTGCCCATGCATCAAGCTTCTGGGGCTGATATAGCCCCAGGCTTGACTTCAGATGGGGTCTGTGATCCTTTAGGGCACTTCAACCCTGTCCTAGAGAAGAGTAAAATTTCTGGGTCTTTGTGAATCTAGTCCCTAAAAGATTGTTGTGGGATGAAGAGAGTGTCATATGAAAGAGTTACATCTGACACAGTTTTCACCACTTCCTTTCTATATATACATAGAGAGAGAGAGAAAGAGAGAGAGGGAGAGAGAGAGAGAGAGATACCATCTCAGACAAATGTGACAACAGTTTTGATGAGGACCTAAAATATAATTTGTTTGATGTTTCATACCTGGATCATCGTTATTCCAGACTTGGGCTAGAGTGACCTCCAAGTGAGAATGTCATTGCCTAGGTTCTTGGATTGTGGATACAGTATATTGGGCACATGTATCTTTGAGGCTAGTCTAGGACTCTCCCCACTTCACCCCTTTAACCCTCCTTTTCAAGACAGGTCCAGGAAAACAGACACCTATCCCTCTAATACTTTACAGTTATAATTCTTTTCTCAAATATGATGGCTTAAAAAAGAAGAAGAGTCTGGGAAGGAGGTGCATTAGCAGTGATGTGCCCCCTTCTCTGCTTCCACCTAAACCAGGAGGCATGTACCTGTCAAAGTGGTACCATAGCTGGTGGAAGATTAGTCAAGGAATCCAGTCATCTTCTTTTTCCATGACACTTCAGTGTCAGTAACCAGAAAGATGCCTTTAAGAGCCAAGAGTTTCCAGAAGACTGTTTGCATCTACTAATCAGGACGGTTGAGATGCTAGAAGGAGACATGTAGGACTACACTAATGGTTCCTGGCATGTGGTTACTCTTTCAGCAGTGACTCAAAGTACTTTTGAGACATTTTTTGAAGTGAGGGACAAAGTAAACTCCTTTAAATCTTGCTTAATGTATAGGATCCACTTTCTTAGCATAGAAAACATGGTAGAAGATTGAGAAGTAACCAACCAGAATCCTGTTCAGAAAAGACGTGTTATCAAGAGCCAGAAAATGACAGGCCTAGCAAAGACAAAGCTGCCACCAGAGGAAGCTTATATTTAATCATCTGGGATAGCAGTGTTCAGTGTCTTGTACTCCTTTCCCATGCCACCCTTAAAGCCTAATCTAAGGACAGGATCTATTACCTGCCATTTAAAATCCAAGAATGAGATCCTTTTTTAATTAGATTAATCACCTTGATCTTGGGTCATCAAATGTTTCCTGGGCATTTTTCAGAGTAATGACTGAAGGCTCTATGGGTACTTCTTAGGGTAATTACTGGGGGCTAAACAGTTCCTTTTTGCCACTTGCATTTTAGTATTTAGAATTAAATTTTAATTAATTTTCCATCAGGATTCTTTATGAGGTTTCTGCAGACCCCCATGTCTGCTGAGAGGCTTCCATGATACGTATTCCTTTTTAAAAACATAATGCTATACACTTTGGATTATATAGTGAGGAGAAAATGGCTCCAAATTATAAGTAAAACACAAGTAACTGGGGGGGGGGAAACCACTAAACACCAAGACCAGAAAGATCTGATACACTGAACTAAAAGGCAAATGATGGAAAAGCTCTGAGATCTATTACACATGACCTAAAAATTCTGAGTTTGTGTGAGGTACTGACATTCTCCAAGAAAAGTTACCAGGTTTAAATTACTGGGCTCCATTTTAAAGCTGGGAGTCTGCAATTCCAAGCTTAAACTCTCTCTGTAGAGCAAAGGGCTTATCCTTAAGAAAAAGGAGTTTGGGCCTCAGCCAACAAGTGGGAAAGGATTTTTTTTCTTTCCTTTTTCTTAAAGAAGGTCTTTTTGGTAATTTATGAAACTACAACACATTAGGTAGCCACCTACAGCCAAAATCAAGGCCAACCCTGGAGTGAGGCCCTGGAGACTGGTTTAACTTTCCATTTCACCCTTGCTTTTTTTACCAGAACCCATAAGGTTGGTTTACTCCTCCACTTTCACAGACTATTAATCCTGTGAAGCGGTGGATAGGGTACACTCTCAAAGAGAAAATTGCAAGAAAAAGAACTGCAAAAAAGCGAAAGGGGCCAGAAGGACCTGATTATCTTGGACCTTAGTTTATTTTATGTAAGCTTGGAAGCTTATAACTTTCCTTAAAAAAATTTCCCTTCTTATCCAAATGCTCATGCCTGGTCTGAGACACAAGGTGAACATTCAGAAGAGCTGAGGAAAATCCCCACAGCCGTGTCGGCACTGAGAACAGGAAATACGTACAGTTTTCCCACTGTAACATAACTTGTGATCTTCTCCTCACTTCTACAAAGTGAAAATATTTTAAATGTAATGTATAAAAGGGGACTTTGTAAAATGGTAACTTACATTTTAAACAGAAAGTTAATATATATACCATGTTAGCTCTGAGACCACATTTTGAGAAACCTGCTTAAGAAAAACAGAAAGAATAAAAATAGACTCCTATAAATCATGTGGATAAGAGCAATACCCTGAGAGGTGGAAGCTGCATAAGAACAAACTGACTAACATTTATTTTTTGATGGATGGGAGGAGCGAGAAAGTGGATAGTGGCTAAAGTAATTGTTAATTATCAGTACAATTTCAGTAGCCTCTGCTGTCATCCATTCCCAATAACATTTGGCATTCCCTGGTCTCCAGGATATGAAATGATCACAATTAGGATATCTGAGGAAAGGTAACATGACTGGGCATTATTCACTGGTGATGTGAGCTTGAGTGATTACCTTCTTGCTTTTTTCAAGTAATTGTAAGTGTACTACTCAGAGCAGAGGAACAATATGCACTATCTGCTGAAGGGGAAATGGGCTTCAGATCTCAGCAGAGACATTTGGACTCAGCTAAGTGAAACTTCCTGGCAAAATAGTAACTCACAGTAACTGCTTTCTGTACACAGATTGGTATTTCCTCCCTTCATGAAGCTTGCCTATCATACAATTACAGATATCAAAGATAAGAGAAGTTGGGAGCCTGACTGGATGTGGTATCTAGACAGAACAACCTTCTTTAAAATAAAATTTCTGATGGAACATTCTCCCTAGGAGAATTAACCAGGCAGAGATTTTCTGAAGTATTTGTTTACTGTGCTATAGCCAGCACTTTATTTAGATACAGTGGCTGGACAGGTTTCCTGGAAAGACTGTAAGCTATTTGACTTAGAAAATTTTCGAAAGTAGAAAAAGAAGCCCTGAGATTTGCTGTGTGCTGATCAGAATTAGGAAAAATGTTGTCTCTTCTATACAATATTTGTTATTGCTCATGTATCAGAGGTACCATTGCCTCCACACTCCTTGTTCTGCCCCACATTATTTACAGTCACTTGCATGACTAACTCTGCTTTTTCTTGGCTTACTAAAGTTTGTACCTAACCAGAATTCTAAAATAAAGTTGGTTTTTAAGCAAGTAATTGCCTATGACCTATAATTGGATTGTTGATGGGCAGAGCTCCACATCCCAAAATATAGTCTCTACATGCCACTAATATGTCTCAAAGACCATCATTATAAATTAGTTCATTTAATGATTTAGTATTTTTAATAATATACTTTCCTTTATTAATATACAGAAACACATTTTGATGGGGGAAAGTCTAACATATCCATAGATAATAACAATCTGTTCAAGAGAAGTCTCAGTAAAAAACAGAGAAAGCTATCCCAGATATTCATTTAAACCAGATTTCCCTGAAATAAGCAAACAAAGATATAATAACATAATATTGCTGGAAAACACTCTTGAACCATATAATGAGTAAAATTTAGTGAGTTTCAGGTTCAGATAAACAGATGAATATTCATAAATAAAATAATAACTTCCCACAGTAACACCATATGAAATAGTTTCTGATCTGTAGATTGCTGGAAATCAGGCTAAATTCAGGCCATCAACTTCATTTTTTCTCTTATTTTTTCCTCTTCCCAAGGAAGTGAGTAGAATTAAGAAAGAATAGGTTCCCCAAGTAAGAAAAAAAATTTGCTCAAGGAATCTGGCATGTTCTTTCAAATAAATATCTCATTTAAAATTGGAGTATGTTCCAGTGTCTGTTATAACATGAATTCTTTCCTGACAAAGGGAAATCTCAACAAAATAGTAGCAATGTCTGAAAAAAAAGTCCCCTTCCTGTTTTGTCTCCATTACTCTTAAATACAGGAGTATTTATATTCATTATAACACAGATAACTAGGGTTTTTTTCCATGTTTGAAAGCCTTTTCAAGCATCCCAAGCAACTTTTCCTACTGGAAAATAATGTAATCTAAACAAAAGGAAAGCATTATCAGCTTTTCCAGAAGGAAGCCAGAAGAATTTTAAGAGAGATGTTCTATTCAGGAGCATTTCAAGGCTACATTCTAGATTATACAGATAAAAATGCGTTAAAATGTGGCCAATGAGGAGTGACCAACAGGAAAAATACAGACTTCAGCGGGGTAGTCTTGGCTTTAAGTTCACTTCACATAATCAAATATGTTCTTAATATCTTAGTTAGTTCCCCTCTTTCGTGCTTACAGAGTACACTGTACATTGCCTATGATCACATTTTCATATTGTGCATCAATTATAATTCTCCCTCTCTAGACCATAAGGTCTAAGAAGAGAAAGATTATGTGTCTTTTTCCACTGTCTATACCTCCAGTATCAAGCATGGTGCCTGGCAAATGGTAAATGCTGAATAATTATTTGCTGAATAAATCTTGGATGAACTCAACAAATTCCAAACATAGTTCTAGGTGCTCCAGGGGGCAGACAGGTATATAAGACTCAGCCCTTGTCTTCAAGGAGTTTCTAGCCTAATTGTGGTGGAGTGGGGAGAAGAGGAAAACAGACGCATAAATAAGACACTGATACAAATTACTAGCCAAAAAGCAGAAGTAAGTGCTTTAAGAGAGGTATAAATGAGGATTTTAAAAAGGGATGAACATAACAGTGTTGAGTTAACCACAAAAGTTTTCATGAAGAACAGGAAATTTGAGAAATGTCTTTACAAATAGGTAAGACTGATAGGCAAAGAAGGTATTACAGGCTGAGGTAGCAGAATGAGCAATTGCTGTTCATGGGGGTAGGGGGTCGGTTTGAATAGTATGGAGCTCAGTTTGGCTAGAATTCTGGGCATGTTAGGAGAGCAGTGGGATATAAAGCTCTAAAGGCATGGTATTTAAGGAAGCAATTGATTGCCAGACTATGTATTTTGTGATTTGTTGGGCAATAGGAATGCTTTTTAAAGAGCTCATTTTAGAAAAAAAAAAATTCTGACAGCATTATATAGAATGGAGTAGGAAAAGATAAGGGATAGGGAGTTAAATTAATAAGGTCCTGATCTAGAGTAGAAACAATGCAAATTTCTTAAAAAATATGTTTCTGAGAAATAATGCAGTTGCAGAAAATACTAATAATAATGTGAGTTATAATAACTAGTGTTTATTGAGCACTTATTGTGTACCATACATTATGCTAAATGAATTACACACAGCAGCTCAACTAATTCTCATACTGACTCAATAAGTTAGGTGCTATGATTATTCTCATTTTATCAATGAGAAATTTAAGGATCAGAGAGATTTAGTGATATACATATAGGCACACAGCTATTAACTACAAGAGCAAGAATTTAAACCCAGGTAGTTCTAACTCCTAAACTTACATTATTTCCCCCATAGTATGCTATCTTCTCCTTAGGAACTTTTTTGGTAGTGGAAAATA
Source organism: Camelus ferus (assembly GCF_009834535.1). Lineage (NCBI taxonomy): Eukaryota > Metazoa > Chordata > Mammalia > Artiodactyla > Camelidae > Camelus > Camelus ferus. Next base: position 51,232,970 of record NC_045732.1, on the reverse strand, counting down.
AAGGACAAAGAGTCGATGTTTCCAAGACTTTGGGACAACCAGGGGAAACACTGGTGAATTTAATAGCAATGAAGAAGTCAGGAGCAGAATCTGGTTTTAAGTTTTGAGACGTGATGATTTTTATATGAGGTATGTTGATATTTATAGTCAAATGATTTTTAACTGAAATTCTTTCATTCAACAAATACTGAGTACTTACTTTGTGTCTTCCACAGTCCTTGGTTTTGTTATACAGCAAGTAAACAAAATACACAAGAATCCTTGTCCTCATGGACTTTACATTCTAGTAGGAAAAATATATTAAAATAAACTAAATAAGTGAAAATCAAAGAGTATGTTAGTTATGACTGACCATTGATAAAATAAATACTAAAGGGAGATGACATTGTTGGAGGACAGCTGCAGTTTTAAATAGGAAGATCAGGGAAAGCCTCATGAAAAGTGACACTTGGGCACAGATCTGAAAAATGTGAAATAGTAAAACAAATAAATAACAGGCTAAAGTATTTCAGGCACAGGGAACTGCCAATTCAAATGCTTTGAGGCAGGAATGTTCTTGATGTGTTCACCTAACAGCAAGAATGGCAAAGTTGCTGGAGCAGAGTGCAAGGGGGAGAATATTAGGAGGTGAGTTCAGAAGAGAAACCAGGAGCTAAATCATATAGGATGCTATAGGTCATTGTAAGGACTTTGATTTTTCCCTCTCAGTAAGATGAAAAGACGTTAGGAGGTTTTTATCAAAGAGATGACATGATCTGACAAGGTATGACATATTTTAAATAAATAGAAGAGATGACTTCACTTTCATATGTTGAATGTTGAGGTGAGGATGAAACATCTAAGAGATTTTATACACAGTTGGAAAGAGAGCTATAGATCAGGATGACATAGATTTAAGAGTCATTGGCTATGATAGGACAGGTGAATGTTCAGTAGAAGTTAACTGGATGTATATTTGTAAACTTCTGATTTCTAATCAGTGATATTAGCATGTGATGACTTTTATATAAATAGTTGAAAGGAGGTTGAAAATCCAGGGCTTTGACTTTATGGTTTGCCACCCAAATTTGCCTGTCACCTAATCAAAATAATCAAAAATCACTACGTGTGAAATATTTCAAAGATGTATTTCAGTTTGGGAGTTGAACAACCTCGAAGTTTAACCACTCTTTCAATATTAATGTTATTACAGTTGTGCTTCGCTGCATTTTATAATACCATCTCTACTTCCTTATCTGAGAAATCTCAAGTATTTAACCTCTTCAACCTGAATGCACAGTTCATATCATTCATCAGGATGTTTAAAGTGAACACCATATTTTTAAACAAAATGTGTTATTTTACTTACCAGACAATTGAGGCAACATAAAAATAATTCCTTCAGGGGCTGAATCAAGCACACTTTAAAACACATGGATTTGATAATCCAAAGCAGGATGTTTTACAATCCCTATTTCATTTTTGTTCTTCCCACATATCTTTAAAATCTGTTAAGTCCTCCTGGATTTTAGCAGCTTGAGGCAACTATTCAGGTCCCTAAGCTAAAATTTGTTTTAGAACAAAGGTCAGGGACCTCACTGAGTCAACTTTCTGGGGATTTTGATTCTCTGCACTGGTGCCATAGTCTGTTGTCTTAGAAAACTGAGAGGTGACTAAATGACCCACGTAAACGGAAGTATTTAAAGAGAGGCTGGTTGCCCACTTATTTTCAGACATCTGGGAAAGATTTGGACAAAATCAGTGGCCCCTAAATGATGGTTCAAGGACAAATGTTAGGTTGGCTATATCTTAATCATGTGGGGAGATTGTAAAAATACAAATTTCAGGCCCTAGATACTAAATCAGAATCTCTGGAGGAAACACCAGGAAATCAGAGGAAAGCTGTGTGTTGTAAACTTTCCCAGGTGAATCTGGCAATCAGTGATGTTTGGTCCATATCAGAGTCTCTCAAATATTAATATGCAAAAGAATCACCTGTGGTTCTTCAGCTTGTGGTACAGCAGGTCCCAGGTGGGACCTGAGATTCTTCTGCATTTCTAACAAGCTCTCAAATAACGCTGATTCATGGGTCACATTTTGAGTAGTAAGCGGCTAAATTACCTCTCAGTTTCTTTCTAGCTATACTTTCCTGTGATTCTAAAGTGCCTTGTGGAAATTGTGACTTATCACCCTCGCTCACATCAGAACTTTCCATTAAAGGTAATAGATTTTTTTACATATATGCCTTTTTTTTTTTTTTTTGCACAAAGTGCCAGATAATAATTGGCTTTTTTTTTCACTTGCAGCTCTGCCTTTGTTTCCCACCCTTTGGTTTTCAACTCATAACTGAAAAAGGCCCAGAAAGCTGATCCATCCAAGTTAATCATCTCTGAAGAATTGTGGACCCACTGAGTACTAAAGCAAACCTTTCTCCTATGTGAGCCAGCAAAAGAAAAACAGCTTGTCAAACACCTATAAAGAGATGGCTATCACCATATGGGAATTTGAAGAGCTGCTATATGGCACATTCATGATCCAAATGGGAGAGGATCAACTGTCCCAGAAGGCCTTTTAACTGAGTAAACAAGAAGGGAAAATTATAACAGCTTGTCATTGTGCCTGCATACTAGACTTCCATGTAGTTACTATAGACAAATCCAAAGTAAGCATGCAGACTGTTCTTTGAAAAGCCCCCAGATCATGTATAGAGGCTGAGACCAATGCAGTAAAAAGAAAGTTATTCTATACTCAGTCTCTCCAACCCATCGATGATTACTCTTTTAGAAAGAGCAGCAGTTGACTGTAAATTTAGGTTTTGAACCACCATTTAGCAAAGACAGTTTCTCTAGAAACATGCCTGTTAATGATACATGTGCTGGGTCAGTTGGAGAAAATAGGGACTTTCGATACTTCATCTATGCAGTGACATATACTGTCATTCTTGTGCCAGGTCTCATAGGGAACATTTTAGCCTTGTGGGTATTTTATGGCTATATGAAAGAAACAAAACGGGCTGTGATATTTATGATAAACCTAGCCATTGCTGACTTACTACAAGTTCTCTCCTTGCCACTGAGGATCTTTTACTACTTGAATCATGATTGGCCATTCGGACCTGGCCTCTGCATGTTTTGTTTCTACCTAAAGTATGTCAACATGTATGCAAGCATCTACTTCTTGGTCTGCATCAGTGTGCGACGATTTTGGTTTCTCATGTACCCCTTTCGCTTCCATGACTGTAAACAAAGATATGACCTATATATCAGCATTGCTGGCTGGCTGATCATTTGCCTTGCCTGTCTGCTATTTCCTCTCCTCAGAACCAGTGATGACACCCCTGGCAATAGAACCAAATGCTTTGTGGATCTTCCTACCAGGAATGTTAATCTGTCCCAGTCTGTTGTCATGATGACTGTTGGTGAGTTGATTGGGTTTGTCACACCTCTTCTAATTGTCCTGTATTGTACCTGGAAGACAGTTTTATCACTGCAAGATAAATATCCTGTGGCCCAAGACCTTGGAGAGAAAAAGAAAGCCTTGAAAATGATTCTAACCTGTGCGGGAGTTTTCTTAATTTGCTTTGCACCTTATCACTTCAGTTTTCCTTTAGATTTCTTAGTCAAGTCCAATGAAATTAAAAGTTGCCTAGCCAGAAGGGTGATTGTAATATTTCATTCTGTTGCCTTGTGTCTTGCTAGTCTGAATTCTTGCCTTGACCCAGTCATATACTACTTCACCACTAATGAATTCAGAAGACGGCTTTCAAGACAAGATTTGCATGATAGCATAAAACTCCATGCAAAATCATTTGTAAGCAACCATACAACTTCTGCCCTGAAAACTGAATCATGTTAAATTAAAAAAAAAAAACTGGGTGTGGAAAGAAATGCAAGTATACCAGAACACATTTGCAATACCCCAAGTCACTGGGAAGTAATCATGGGAAGCACTCACAGCTTTTCAGTTATTCTCTATCTTACCTATATTAGGAATTCACATCTTCATAAAAGAACCTATTTAGAGCATTATACTACACCATTATAGATGTTGAATTGTCTGTGTAGTAATTTGTCACCAAGTCTTTAAGACTTAAACTATAAAATTTCAGTGACATCCTATACACATATGCTCTCAACTAGAGTCAGTAGTTTTTTCTGTCAACTTAAGACACTTAGTTTTGTTACAATGGACTCTGAGTTTCTTTGTATTTAGAGGCAATGTAGTTATCTATTTATACTAGTAATCACAATTGATATCCCAATATCATATTTTTAGTTGTCTTCAGGTAGGATGGACAATGTATTATTTTGTGAAAACAAAATGTTATAAACAAGGAACCATTTTTATCTCCTGAGTGTGATTACACTCTTGGGTTGAAATAGCTATTTCTTTAATTCAGTGTCAGTATGAAAAATCATCTGTCATATCTATCAATAGAATGAAAATCTGAACTCAAGCCTCTGGTATGTTTAAAGTAAGAAAAGAAACAAGTTCACATACTCTCTATGACTGTATAAAATGCCAAAATGAATCTACCCAGGACTTGTCAAAGTCCATACAATGTGACAAAAATTTTCTCTATAGGTTCAGGAGAAAGTAAATAGGTGATAATCATAGTTCTGGTTCTTTTAAAATATTTCCAAAGAACATCTCTGGAGATGTATGGATCTGCCTAGTAATGTGAATGTGTACCATGCTTCTAGAGTGATATTGAGGTACCTCTGACAGGTTACTGCACTTTCTGAGCCTATAAAAGAAGTAGGGCACTAAGCTTAGGCCAGAGCAAAAAGATGATGTTATTTCTTACTTTAAGTTAGGCGGCAACTGTCAAGCTACATTAACAAGCCAGAGTAGAGTTTGGAGGCAGCCAGGCATGTGGACCCGAGTCTTCGGTAATTTTTCTGGACCAGCTTTGCCCTAGTCATATCATTCTAAGGCCGGCACAGCCTCCCTCCCAGCAGCTAGGGAAATCAATTCTTTCCCCTTTTGAGAAAAGTACAGAAGGTTAATTTTGGCCACATTGGACACCCCTTACAATGGTTTGCCTACTACCTGTTTAGTAGTAGTATGCAAGAAACAGATCTAGGATATGAGTAGGAATTTAACCTGAGATCTTAAATATTAGAATACTTTGAACTAGAGCAAAAAGCTTTAACTTTTTAAAATGCTCTAATTAAACTCTGTGTTCTATATAATGAAAACACATGCTACTTCTTACCTGGAAGGAATGTGAAAATAAACAAAGAGCTCTATCATATTTGCAAGAAGAGGGTTATTTTAGGCACACAGTTATGATACCAATATGTCTGGGGAAAAGAACTGGTGAAATCAAAATGAATTTTAATATCTAAGATGAACAGAACATTTTCTAATGTTTTCTCTAGACAAGTGTTGCTTTTGATTATACTGTTGTTAAAATGATTCTCTATTAGAAGACTGACTTGCTGCTAGCAATAGTGTGTGTATTTATCTCTTAATTATTCATTGTAAGGTACATATTTTGATGTTAAGTGAGTTCTAAATGACTTAAATTGTGTTTTAAAAAGGGTAGCTGTAACTGTGTCTGGTCTGTTTGCTCTAAAGTTATCTGTGTTCAAATATAATTTAGTGTTGTATTGCGATCAGAAGTAATACTTTTGAGGGTACTTGTAGTGAAAGAGACTTGTCTATCCTATTTATATTTACTGTTTTCTAGATTAGCATGAATTACACTTCTTAGGGTCATTTCGGCAGACCAGTGATTTAATTTCATTAACATACTAATTTTACTTTAAACATATCTATTTTTTTAAAGAGGAGGGGAAATACTTCCAGGAGATTACTGAACTTCTTAGAGGAACTGCTGAGATGAGAACCCATTTATTAGGTAGTCCAGAAGCCCTTGAAATTCATTTATATCATTTGAGGAAGAACAGAGGGAACAAGTATCCAATGTTCTTATGCTGCTTAGCTAGGACTACCCCCTCCTCTTCAGGCCTGCTCATCTAAATTTATATTCAGTGCTGTGATTTACTTTAACAACCCTTCCTCCCCATCAGCATGGTTTGTCTTCTGTCCTATTCCCTGGTTCTTGTAGTCAGTAATCTGATGAATTTATTCAAACTAAGGTACTAATGACTAACGTTAGTTTAAGATTAATTTGCCCAGGGATATCTGAATTCTAGGCCTTAGGAATAAACTTTAACTCAAACTGTTCTGATTGCAAAATATACACATAATTATTCCAACAAGAGATATTTTGAATATGGAGTGATTTCCACGTGATTAATATTGTCATTATTGTTACTGTTATTGTTGCTGTATTCAAATGGTTTATAACTTTTCATTGTCACTTAGTTAAGCAGCTAATTCTATTAAACTGTAATTCCACAGAAAGGAGCCATCTGCCTTAGGAACAACAGATCAAATTAACTTGGTCTGAAAGTGTGTGTAAGTGCAACTGTTGTGCAACTTCATTTTTATGTCATCTTTTTTGCTTTTCCTCCCCAGACACTGTGAAAATGTTGCACTTGGAATGTATTTATGTCTGTAATTTATAATATGCATTTTAGTAATAAAGATAGTCTCTGTAATTGCATAGACAATTTCTGCCTCCAGAAGTCAATGTATACATGGTCATTTTTTCAGAAAACTGATATAATTGAGGTGCTTTATCAGTGTCCTCACATACATGGGTAAAAGTCCCATGAGGCCCTACTCTCCCTTTCTCTCTGGTAAGGTGCATTCTATTCTTAAATGGAAAGGCAAACCATTTCCCCATCCTACCCCACCTCCACCATCCACTCTTCCCACAGACAAACTCATTACTATCCACAGCCTACTAAGATTATTCCACATCCTCACTTGTTAACCAAATTTATCTGAATGAATTAAAGCCCTGTACTTGCTATAGTCTGAGGGCAGAAAAGGAGATGAGGAGACAGAGGGAATGTTTTCTCTTTAGTCTGAAGGATTGTTAGGAACCAAAAGTCTGATTTTTCTTGTAGGTTGGCAGGGGGAAAAATCCTCCACTGTCCCCGCCTGCTCCTCCCAAGACAGATCTACAAAACCAAAAGTGAAGTCAGGACAATTGTCTCTGGCCCTCCTCTCATCCTGATTATCTTTCTTCCATTTTATCAACTCCCTCCTCATCTCATCTATATCCCTAGTGCTTTCTGGAGGTCCAGGTATCTTCTGCGATAATCAAGTTGTTATGAATTCCACATTTTGGCTGAAAAAGAATAATGTTCCTAGGAAGTGATAAATACTTACTAAGGAGAAATTTCTGATGTTTTGGTAGACCTGAAGAAAATAATGAGATATAAATATAGGATCTACTCCATATTTCAAATGTCCTCAAATAATGTGCATCCCTCCTCTGTGCCTTCCTAAAGCCACTTCAGAAGTAATTTCATTGCCTTTACTGTACCATATTTTGAGGGGAAAGGAGTGAGACATTAATTCTTAACTCTTTCAACTTATTTATTCCTCAGTAATTAAAGGATATAACATGTATTTGGGGGGCAGGCAGTGAGTTGTAACTTTTTTTTGAACTTCATAGACCATTTCCTCAGCAGAACTTCCTCAGCTTTAACCACTTATTTGATTTTTCCAAGACCATATTTCTTCTTTTATTGCTTGTTGACAGAATTCCCTTCATTTAACTCCTTACTGCACATCTGCTGATTCATCTGTAGGCATAGCCTTTATTTAAGGCTTTATATTTGTCTTCACAAATCTCTTCAAGGAATGATAGAGCTACTGCTCCTTGGCAGGTGGGTCAGGGGGTGGGCTGTCATTAGGCCTATTGCCTTAACCCCACTATCTTCTTTGCACAAGCTTCAGAAGCAGAGCTGAGAGGCCAACTTAGGATCTTTGTTCTTCAAGTTTGATTCTGGCCTGTAATGGAGAGATATTTTTCAGCCTTTTCTAAATAATGTTGAATATACACAGCTTATACAAAGACCAATATTATTTACACTTTTTAAAATGCCAATCTATGAAGAAGAAAAAATAAAATAAACAAAAACAGTTTGAAGCAATAATGATCCAAAGTTGGGGCTCAGGGAATGAAAGTATGAAGGAAGTGATCTTACTATAAACACCCCACACCATGCCTGCATAAAGTAAAGCATTGTGATACTGGATTTAAAATGGTGTGAAGTCACATTACTGCCCTATGTCACTAAGTATGTTTAACTTTTTCACTCAGATGTATATAAGGAGATACACACACACACACACACACACACACACACACACACACACACACACACATATACATATATGTGTGTGTGTGTGTATGTTTTACTATGGAAAAATTCAAATATATTCAAAAGAAGACATGAAGAGCAATTAGTATAATAAACTCTCATGTACCCATTATTCAGCTTCAACAAGCATCAACACCTGGCCAGTCTTCTTTCCTGTATACCCACACCCACTCGCCTTACCCCAGATTATATAAAAGTACATTTCATACATTATGTAATTCTGTATTTAAATATTTTAATAAGTTATACTGTTAGTTAAATGAATTATTCAATATATGATCAAAAGGAGTAAGGAATAAAAACTGATTTTTTGATGTTTTTCAGTAATGATATCAAACACTAAATTCCAAGCATAAAATTTTCTTTTTGATCAATCTGAGGAAGTTCTAGCTCAGATAAAATCATCTATTAACCTGACCTTGTTTTCCTTAGCTGAGCTTTCCTTCCACTGCAGAAGTGTGATGAAGAATAATATTGAATTCAGTTCAGGGACACTTTGGTTCACATTTATTATGGTTCCCATGAGAAGGAGTCCAGCACATTTAGGTATAAAAATATCACTGCTAAAAGCTTGAATTTCTACATTTTGTTTAAAATGGCCCACTAAAGAATACTTCTAGAGCAGTATTCAAATGCATCTATATAAATGTATACTCTGAAATTTTCTGAGACCTTATGTCATATTTAGGTAAAGTCTATGACTACTGCTCATAGTTAAGTAGTTAGATTTCTCTAAAATTTCCCTCAGACTTTTTACATTTTCATCCTTTGAATCTATTTTTACAAGCTGTACTGGTTAGGCTATGGTTTTAACTGTGACTAATACAACTGTGGCTAAAACTAGATAGAAAAGTATTTCTCTTTCATTTTAAAGTCATATCCAGTTGGTGCCTTTTTAAAAACAACATAACATTTTTTATTGATTTATAATCATTTTACAATGTTGTGTCAAATTCCAGTGTAGAGCACAATTTTTCAGTTATACATGAACATATATAATATTCATTGTCACTTTTTTTCTCTGTGCACTACCATAAGATCTTGTGTATATTTCCCTGTGCTATACAGTATAAACTTGTTTATCTATTCTACAATTTTGAAATCCTGCCTCTTTTGCAAGATATTGGATATACAGGCTCTTGTCTTATAACACCAATATTTTGGGGATGTTTTCTTACTTTGAATGGTGCAAGTTTTCCTATCACATTCACGTGGCAGCTAGTAAGATTGGGGAAATTAAGAAAGGGAGACGTGCTTTTCCTTTTAAGGGGATGACTCGAAATTGTGAAGATCCTCTCTGCTTGCAACCCACTGGCTAGAAATCAGCTACATGGCCCTGACAGGGTGCATAAAAAACTAGACTATATAGTCATTATTCTAGGTTGCTGCACGTTAAGCTAAAAATTCTTTTATTATGAAAAAAGGAAAACAAATATAGTGTAACAACTTGTATTCATTACCATTCCACGGATAGCAGAAGTACTAGGGATGTCACTTTGCCCTAAGGATTCCATACAAATCAAAAACCCTAGCAGTCTCTTGTATACTCATTCCATTTTGTAAAACCATTTCCCTCTAATGGAGCAGCAAAATATCTTCCCTCGTGGGGTTACCTAATTAGTCAATGGCACCTATACTTACAGCAAAAGGAGTGGCAGCCTCTAGAAAAAGTTATGGTGGTGGTGCTCTGGGAGTGTATGAGCACCTAAAACCTGCAGCATTGGGGATCAAGCAGGAGGATAAGGGAAGTGATTGCATTTGTCAGTGTCTCACCTATACTTTCTTTACCTTGTTCTCAGAGAGGAAACAACAATTCCCTCTTCTGACCTCCCATCAGTGAGTCAACTCAGGTGCAGAGCATAAGCTTGCTCTCAAACTTGATTGGTCCAAGGAATTAAAATTGCTTCAAAAAGTGTCCTGCAGTACTTGTTTCCTTCTGCCTAGACTGTTCTTCCAACAATTATCTTGTTCTGTCAAAGTTCTTCAGTTCTCAAAGTTGACCACCCTAGCTGAAGAGTTCCTCATCCCTCTAGACAGTTATCTTGATTTTTCCCTCATGGCTTCTTATAGTTTGTAATTATTTTATTTATTTGTTTATTGTATGCTGCCCTACTTGATCATAAGATTTTTTTCACTTTTGTGTCTGTAATGACTACCTCACTATTTGCAACATAGTAGACACTGAAAAACATATATGTTGGGAGAATGACATCAGCAACATGACACCATAAGACATTCTTCCTTTGTATACCCTTTTAAAATTAACAAATTAGACATCCATACACCAATAAGAGCACCTCTGTGGGAGCTTCTGGATTTTGTACTTTTCTCTAAGTGATCCAAGAGGGATCTTTCCACCAGTGCAGACAGTAGGATACAGACAATTATATGGGCTGCAGAACTAGCAGAGCCAGTATGACTGTCTGGACTCTACTTGCTACTGTTAGGCAAGAATTGGGTGAGTGCTGAAGTTGGCATTCACCCAGAAGAAAGAACTTGCAGAACTACAGCCTTCTAGAGGGAGAATCCAAAACAACTTTTGATAACAAAAGGAAAACAAGAAAAAATATGAGTTTGGCCACAGTGGAGATGGCAAAGAAATTTCCCAGGGCTGCCCCATCTCCCAAAAGGCATTGATTTGGATTGATTTATCCAGTGGAGGTGATCACTCATGGGGGAAAAGAGAGAGTCCTCCTACCTCAGCTAAGTGTAATACTGTTGGAGAAACCAATTTCTCTCCACTAGCACCAAGTACTAAGGTGGGAGCTCTGAAACTAGGCGAGGGGAGGCAGCATATTGAGAAAGAGCAGATTAGAATTTCAAATGGCTTTCAACAGATTGGATTCAGCAAAAAATCCATCCATGTGTCTCTGGGAGTGCCATCCTTGGAGGTTTGCCTACTGGGTCCTCAGGTATCAAAATTGGAAGGAAATAAGTAAAATAGTCTCTATTTGCAGATTATATCAATGTATAGAAAGTCCTGTACACTCCACCAAAGAAAAAAAATAAAGATTACATTCAATCAACTAATTCAGTAAAGTTGCAGGATGCAAAATTAATATACAAAAGTCAGTAGTATTTCTATATACTAAAAATGAATTTTCTGAAAAAAAAAAAGAAATAAAGAATCAATCCCATTTACAATAGCACCAAAAATATTTAGGAATAAATTTATCTAAGAAGGTAAAAAAATCTTTACTCTATAAACTACAAGACATTGAAGAAGACACAAATAAAGGGAAAGGTACCCATGTTCAGGTAATGGAGGAAGTACCAGAAGGCATCTATGATTCAATACAATCCCTATCAAGAATCCAACGGAATATTTACAAAAGTAGAAAAACCCTCCTAAAATTTATGTGGAACTACAAAAGACCCTGACCAACCAAAGAAATTCTGAGAAAAAACAACAAAGCAGGAGGCATCACACTCTCAGATTAGGAGCTGTACTATAAAGCTATAGTCATCAAAACAGTATGATACTGTCATAAAACAGACAAATAGACTGACCAATGAAACAGAATCAGGACCCAAGATATAAATCTAAGTATATACAATATACTTAGTCAACTAATATTTTACAAAGGAGTTGAGAATACTCAGTGGAGAAAAGACAGTCTTTTCAATAATTGGATATTCACATGTATAAGAATAAAAATGTTGGTGCAGCCACTATGGAGGACATTATGGAGGTTCCTTAAAAACTAAAAGTAGACTTACCATATGATTCAGAAATCCCACTCCTGGGCATATAGCTGAACAAAACTATAATTGGAAAGGACACATGCACCCCAATGTTCATATCAGCACTATTTACGATAGTCAAGACATGGAAACAACCTAAATGTCCATCAACAGATGAATGGATAAAGAAGATGTGATATAGATATAGATATATAAATATATAATGGAATATTACTCAGCCATAAAAAAGAATGAAATAATGCTATTTGCAGCAACATGGATGGACCTAGAGATTACCATATTAAGTGAAGTAAGTCTGACAGAGAAAGACAAATATCATATGATGTCACTTATATGTGGAATCTGAAAAAAGAGATAAAAATTTTATTTACAAACCAGAAATACACTAATGGACATAGAAAACAAACTATGGTTAACAAAGGGGAAAAGGGGAAAGGGATAAATTAGGAGTTTGGGATTTAAAGGTACATATTACTATATATAAAATAGATGAACAACAAGGACCTACTGCATAGCACAGGGAACTATATTCAATAAGCTATAATGGAAAAGAATCTGGAAAAAGTATATATGTATGTATATGTATAACTGAATTGCTTTGCTGT
>NC_045732.1:51186138-51220329 GCF_009834535.1 Camelus ferus | reverse complement strand
ATTCAGCAAGGTAGCAGGTTACAAAATTAACGTTCAAAAATCAGTTGCATTTCTTTACACTAACGATAAATCAACAGAAGAAGAAAGTAAAGAAACAATCCCCTTTAAAATAGCACCCAAAGTAATAAAATATCTGGGAATAAATCTAACCAAGGAGGTGAAAGAATTATACACAGAAAACTATAAACCATTGATGAAGGAAATTAAATAACACTTCAAAAAATGGAAAGATATTCCATGCTCTTGGATTGGAAGAATCAATATTGTTAAAATGGTGACACTGCCCAAGGCAATCTACAGATTGAATGCAATCCCTATCCAATTACCCAGGACATATTTCACAGAACTAGAACAAATCATAATAAAATTCATATGAAACCATCAAAGACCTAGAATTGCCAAAGCATTACTGAAGAGAAAGAAAGAGGCTGGAGGAATAACTCTCCCAGACTTCAGACAATACTATAGAGCTACAGTCATCAAGACAGCATGGTGTTGGTACAAAAACAGGCATATAGACCCATGTAACAGAATAGAGAACCCAGAAATGAACCCACAAACTTTTGGTCAACTCATCTTTGACAAAGGAGGCAAGAATATATAATGGAATAAAGACAGTCTCTTCAGCAAATGGTGTTGGGAAAACTGTTCAGCAGCATGTAAAACAATGAAGCTAGAACACTCCCTTACACTATATACAAAAATCAACTCAAAATGGATTAAAGACTTAAACATAAGGCAAGATACAATAAACCTCCTAGAGGAAACCATAGGCAAAACATTATCTGACATACATTTCAAAAATTTTCTCCTAGAAGAAATAAAAGCAAGAATAAACAAATGGGACCTAATGAAACTTACAAGCTTCTGCACAGCAAAGGAAACCAGAAGTAAAACAAGAAGTAAACCTATGGAATGGGAGAAAATTTTTGCAAGTGAAACCGACAAAGGCTTTATCTCCAGAATATATAAGCAGCTCATATGACTCAATAAGAAAAAAATAAACAACCCAATCCAAAAATGGGCAGAAGACCTAAACAAGCAATTCTCCAAGGAAGACATACAAATGATCAAATAGCCCATGAAAAAATGCTCAATATCACTAATTATCAGAGAAATGCAAATCAAAACTACAATGAGGTATCACCTCACACCAGTCAGAATGGCCGTCATTCAAAAATCCACAAATGACAAATGCTGGAGAGGCTGTGGAGAAAGGGGAACCCTCCTACACTGCTGGTGGGAATGCAGTTTGGTGCAGCCACTATGGAAAACAGTGTGAAGACTCCTCAAAAGACTAGGAATAGACTTACCTTATGACCCAGGAATCCCACTCCTGGGCTTGTATCCAGAAGGAACCCTACTTCAGGATGACACCTGCACCCCAATGTTCATAGCAGCACTATTTACAATAGCCAAAACATGGAAACAGCCTAAATGTCCATCAACAGGTGACTGGATAAAGAAGAAGTGGTATATTTATACAATGGAATACTACTCAGCCATAAAAGCCAACAACATAATATCATTTGCAGCAAAATGGATGCTCCTGGAGAATGTCATTCTAAGTGAAGTAAGCCAGAAAGAGAAAGAAAAATACTATATGAGATCACTCATATGTGGAATCTAAAAAACAAAAACAAAAACAAACAAACAAACAAAAACAAAGCGTAAATAAAGGACAGAAATAGACTCACAGACAGAGAATACAGACTTGTGGTTACCAGGGGAGTGGAGGGTGGGAAGGGATAGACTGGGATTTCAAAACTGTAGAATAGACTACACTGTATAGCACAGGGAAATATACACAAAATGTTATGATAACTCACAGAGAAAAAAATGTGACAATGTGTGTGTATATGTCTATGAATAACTGAAGAATTGTGCTGAACACTGGAATTTGACACAACATTGTAAAATGATTATAAATCAATAAAATATGTTAAAAAAAAAGTCCCCCCCCCAAAAAAAAGTAGAAACAACTCAATGTTATATATATACAATGGAATAACTATTTGACCATAAAATGAAATGAAATACAGATACATACTATGGCACAGATGAATTTCAAGAACAGTATGCTTAGTAAAAAGTCAGACTAAAATGCCTCATATTATATGAGTCCAATTATACAAAATATTCAGAATAGGCACTCAATGAGACAAAATCACATTAGTGGTTTCTAGGGCCTGGGAATATGAGGAAATGGGGAATGATTGCTAACTGATATGGAGTTTCTTTTTGTGGTAATGAAAAATTTCTGGGATTAGATAGTGGTGATTTTTGAAAACTTTGGGACTATACTAAAAACCACTAAAATGTAAATGTAAAATTGTAAACTGTAGTGTTACTTATAAAATATTTGATTTTTTATCAGAGTCACTGAACTCTGGCTCTCCCTCACATTCATTTCCTGCATAAATATTTTGTGAACATCTACTAAATATCTGACAATGTACTAGACCTTGAGAATGTTGGCTCTAGTTGGATTTGAAGATCCACACAAATTCCTATGATGCTCTGCAGTAGGTACTGCTTATTGACACAAGGTCTTATCTACTAGGTTGATTTTTGGTTGGTATAATAAGCCACAGATTTCCTGGCCAAGACATCTACAGGAAGAATTAACAGTTGGGTGGCCTTTTCAGAGTACAGGCTCATCTAGCATTCAGAAAACAGGAACATCTTCCTGTAACTTTATCAAAGCCCTTGACTTCATCAAAGAGTTTCCTTCATTAATTTTGTTACATGAAATGAATCCCCTTTTGTTTAGCACTTTACAATTCACAAAATGTATTCTTAGATATTCTCTCCCATAAGCCTCAAAAAAGAAAAAAGTTCTATGTAGTCAGCATAATAGTGATTATTCCATTCACATGATGAAATTAAGGCTCTGAGAAGCTAAGCAACTGAGCTAACATTGTGACTTTACTAGCATGTAGCAGAGCTGGCACTCATCCAGGTTTTTAATTCCAAAATCATCATTTATTTTTTTTCTCTATACCAGTAACTCCTTTTTTATTTCATAAACTAGTATATTCAAAAAAGTGGATATTGACATAGGCTTGCTCATATTTTATTTTTTCAAGTTGAGGTTAATAAATAAGAATAAGTTATTTTCAACTAACACCAAAAATTAGGATAAACATAAACAGAGAAGATAGAATAAGTCTTTAAGTTAAATGCTTTTAATTTTATAAAGCACTTGCCACATTGTCCTGATTTTCTCATTTTGCATTAGATTGATAAAATCTTCCTCATGGGCAGTTACCTGCCAACTACTTCTAGAAGAGAGCTAGTTTTGTGTTTGAGGAAGATTTGCCGTGTATTTCATTGATAGAATAATGAATCAAGCTCCTTCATTTCCAATGTCATCCTGAACTCAGGTAGCAATAATGTTCACATCTTCTCCAATTCATTCATTTTGTTTTGGTCAAATATCACACTTGTTTGCAGATTTTAAAAAAGCATATTTTTAGTGAAGCAAACTTCATATATAAAACATCATAAACTAAAAGAAGAAATTGCTACCAATTAGGCATAAAGTATGCTTCTTCCCACTCCCAGGGGACTTCATAATAGTTGAGAATTTCAATACACATGATTATCTTGTATGCTATACCTAAAACATGATTACATCTGCTTCCTTCTCAATTGCATTTTGGGCCATTTTACATTATGGTTACATTTACAAGATATCAAGACATCTGTATAAAATGAAAACATTTTAGTTCATAATTCAGATGACTAAACTTCATGATCCTCAATATCTGGATTACTACAAATACCTGGGTGTTTGAGATTATCACAATCTATTAAATGTGCCTGTGGTTAACAACACTGATGATTGAACTCACGCTGTGGTGTTAGCTTAAGGTTGAACTCAGTAACTGTTAGATAAATGTTGGTTTACTGGTAGGCAAAATGGATACGATGGATGGATAAATGGATGGGAGGATGGATAGATAAGTGAATGGGTGAATAAATATTTTAGTACATATTGTGTAAATACAATTTAAGGCTTAAAACATTAATAATTATACTATATTGTTCAGGTTCTATAGTTCATATTATTTTATACTGTTTTATTTTTACCCACAAATACCTCATTTATCCAGTTTTTACAATTTCCATATAAATAAACTTGGAAGTAGGAAGTATCATTACCTAGCACATTAAGCACTGTATTAGTTTTCTACGCTTGAAGTACAAATTACCACAAGCTGAGTGGCTTAAAACAACAGAAATTTATTTTCTCACAGTCTGGGGCTCACAAGCTCAAAATCATTATTGGCAGGGCTGCCTCATTTTCTTCCAGGGATCTGGGGAGAATTTATTCCTTGTCTCTCTCCTAGCTTCTGGTGGCTGCCAGCAATTCTTGGCATTTCTGTACATTACTCCAATCTCTGCCTCTATCTTCATCTTGCCTTCTCCTCTGTTTCTATATCTTACCCTCTTCTATCTTTTAAGGATACTTATCATTGGATTTAGGGCCCATCTAGATAATCCAGGATGACCTCTTCATCTCAAAATCCTTAACTTAATTACATGTACAATACCTCATTTTCCAAAAGAAGTAATACTCACAGGTTCTGGGAATTAGGGTATAGACATTTGTTTTTAAGGGCCACCATTAAACCCATTACAAATATCAATATATTTTCAGCAGGGTTATTTGTAAAGATTGTTATGTGTCTGCCTTATTAGATAGAAAATGGTTAACATAAGAGTGTTCTAATAGTTCAGGTCCTTTACTGGTAGTATATATATACAGTGAAATTCTCTTAAGGTATGTAGAGCTGTTTGCCTCTATACTGAGTGTTTCTGAACTAACACTGCTTCTTTAATTCTCGTGGTTTTTTTTAGAGTATTTCTGTCCCTTCTTTTTTTGTTAGCTATAATTTTTTGATCCTGTGTTAGTATTGACACTCCTTTCCCTATTCTAATTTAATGTTTCTAATATTCTGTAATGACAATGCTTGTTAGAAGTATTTGTAAAATAGGAATCAATGGTTTAGAATTATTTAAATGTTGTAAAACACTAGGTAAAACAAAAAATGTATAAATTGTATCTAATATAAATACAGCATTTAGGTTCAACAATATGAAGATCTGACATAATAACAATTCCTATTTAAGACATAACTTTAAGTGTGAAAACCTCACAGTATAATGTTGTTATCTATAATATAGCAAAATCCTTTAATACATTAAGATATATACATTTCTCAGAATTAGGATGGTGCCATTCTTGTTCAAATCTACACTAGTAAGATGAGATTTGGATGTCAAATTTTATGACAGACTTAAATAAATTCAAGTACCCGGAGGAAGGAGACCAACATATTAATGATACAGGAAAAATGTATGTGGGGCATGAGGAGGGCCATGTCCTAGGCCTTGGCTGAGTCCCTGGGACGTGCCTCATTAAGTGTGGGTCCTTGGCTTCATGCAGGAAAGAATTCAAGAGTGAACCACAGTTGAGTAAAGATAGTTTTATTTAGAGGGAGACATACTCCATAGAGTGTAGGCTGTTTCAGAAGGCGAGAGAAAGGCCATGAGGTGTGGGGGTTGGTTACTCAGGCTAGAGTAAAAGCAGATACACACCCCATAGATAGAGTGCTGGCCATGTCTGAAGACAAAGGAGCAAAAAGGGCGGCCATGAGGCGCCATGTTGCCAGTTTTTATGGGCTCAGTAGCTTTATTAAGCTAACAAGTGGGAGGACCATTTTAACTACCTTGAGGAAGGGGCTGGGATTCCCAGGAGGTTGGCCATTGCCCACTCTTTGACTTTTTATGATTAGCCTTGGAACTGTCATGTCGCCTGGGGGCATGTTATTCACCATGCCAATATATTATAATGGGCGTGTAATGAAGCTCAAGGTCTACTAGAAGTCAAATCTCCTGCCATCTTGAGCCTCAAGGCCTACTGGAAGTTGAATCTTCCACCATTTTGATGTTAATTACTCTATCATTCCTTGAATGGCTGGGCTCTACCCTCTTCCTCCCTATCTCATTGAGAGGCTGAAAACTTGGATAATGAAGAATATATGATTAAACTAATGATGAATATCCTGGGGAAGTGAAAACTTTGATGTTAGAGAAGTGGAGGGAAAAGCATGTTTGGTGTCTTTATGTAGAAAAATGACTGTTAAGTGTAAGAGTGAGGAAGCTAATCCTTTAATATAATAGAAGAAATATATAGGCCCTATAAATAGAAGTTAGGTGGAGGTGGATTTCCATTTATAATATAGAACTTACTAGCAGTTCTTATACAGTAGGACAGATTGTTTATTAAAGTAGAAGTTCCCCATCACTGAAGAGATTGAACTGAGGTTAATTTTTGTTTACTTTATGGGATAGAAAATATGCTGAAGAAGTTTCTTGCTATGGAAAAAAAATACATCTATAAGGAATTTTAGGTCTGCGAAAAATCTTTGTTAGTAGGTTAGCCTATGACCAAGGTGAAATATGCATCTGAATGCCAGGGAGAGAGCTGTGATGCCATGGCCATTGTTTTATAACCCTTTAATGCATATGCCTCTTTTTCTTTCTGTGTTTGTTTTTCTTTTCCTATTCACTTGATTTTCCCATCCAGTTTTTGCCTTGAGTCACTAAGGGCTTCCATTTATAAACTTTAAGGGTAAATAAGACATTGAGTTGAGGCTTGACATAGAAATTATTCTCACCCTAATTGATCTATTTCTATTTCTTCAACTACGATCTGTATGATCTTAAACAATTTTCCAAACTTGTTTTGATTTTAGTTTCCCCTGGTGTAAGATCATTTAAATAATACTTGTCCTTTTTTGTTATTGAAACAGTGTGCCTGTCTGTGAACAAGCATGTGTGTGTGTTAGAAAGACATAAAAATCAGCATCCAAGGGCAAGACATTATTAGTGACCACACTTTCTCAGAAATGAGTAAAGTTTTGGCAGTTTAAATAAGTTTTTTTCATAGAAAGTTCCCCATAGGTGTGTGTATGTGTGTAGTGGGGGAGAGAGAGTGGACTTAACTCACTCATTACTACCCCCAACATTCCAGATGCTATCTCCATTGAAAATGAAAGGTGTTTATTTTCCCTGGGCCAGAAATATTTTCCAGAAGGAAATAAAATATCTTCTTGGAGACTGGAAAACAATCCCATTCTCAGAAGAATTGCCAACACGTCTTTGTAGCTGCTCAAGAATATGCGGATAGGTTTTATGTTAGGTAACTCCCTATGAATGACAATAATTGCAGTGACCTCTAAGGAAGCACTCCATAAGCATGACACAATGGCATATATTTTAAGCAAAAACAGACAAACAAAAAAACCCTCTATAGATCCTGGGCTTTCTGAAGAACCATAGAATACAGCTACTGGCCCCCTCTGCTGGTGAGCTGCAAAAGATTGGTGAAGAAATGATGGCACCATTCACCATAGGAAATAGTGGCAACATAGAGTGTTGACAGCAAAACACTATGTAAGGATCTGTGAGTAATCATGAGGATGATAGGTGAAACTTTTCAGGAGTTTTGAGTAACTGAAGACCCATTTAAGTTAAACACTGAAACATAATCTCACACACACACACACACACACACATCCAGCTAATTCTGGCTTGTACAAAATTATATTATAAACAAACAAAGAAAAAATAAAAGGTGAAGTCTTCAAGCCTCACTTCACAGACTGTAGAAAGTTATGATATTGTAGATTAATTTCAGGGTCTTTGAAACTGTTACCTAACAATGCTTGTGAGGAAATGCTATAGAGAAAAGCTAAAATGATATTAAAATCGACCAAGAAAAGCACCACAAATTTTCTAATTCCTTTGAGATTCTCAGGGCTTAGCTAATCAAAGGACAAAGAACATTCAATCTCAGACTTCTCCCTGATAATATATCATGCCAAGAACAAAATAATGTGTTATCCAAGTTCTGTATGGTCTAGGGTAACCAGAAGGTAGTATCAGAGGTGATACTATGAAGGCATCACTATTTCTGGAATCTGGTAAGTAAATATTCATTAATCATTGAAGAAATGCTAGTGAAGGGGAGAACTAGGATTAATTTACTCAGAAAGAGCTGGGAAATAAGCAACTCTCTTTTTACTTTTAGAATTAAATTCACCTGAGAAAAAGCACCTTGAATGGGGTGTGTAGTCAATTGCTATCTTTTTTATTTGATAATTATCAATAAACAGTATTTAATTCATATGCCCTTCAGAGACTATTATGTATGCTTAGAATTAGTAAATTTTTAAAATTTTCTGAACATCTCTAGCCATGATTGACAATTTATAAGTAAGTTGACTAAGGAGAAGCAAGGTTATTTGGTTTTCCCTGGATAGTAATATAGATATTATGATGCTAATGCTGATGGTATATAATATTTATGAATGTTCTTCCTTATATTATGTACATATATACATATTATTTCATTAAATCATCACATGGCCTTGTGAGATATAGGACCTATTATTATAAACATTTCATAGATGAGAACATTGAGGTAAAAAAAAAAGGCTAAGTTGTTTTCCTCAGGTTACACAACTATTAAATTGTAGACCTGGAATTAAGATACCAGGCAGTCTGACTTTTATAAGCCATAGAGTCTCCTTAGTTATTGTCAATAATTAAGTGAACATAACTTGAGAACAAGTTCCTAACTGCAATGCTAATATTTTTTCATTCTCTTATGACCCACTGAAGAAGGCTCTCTGTACCACCAAAGAAGCTGAGAGACTACATTTTAAAGGGTGACGGTCAAAGGAATTGAGTCTTTGTGGAAATAGGTAGGTAGCTGAAGCTGCAGCCAGCAAAATTTGCTTGTAGCCCTGAATACTCAAAACCACCCTTTTAAGCCAAAGGAAAGGTGTTAGCCCAGCAGCTAAGTGTATTTGAAAGACAATTTGACGGTGGCCCTCCTAGCCCCAGTTGCAGTCTGAGAAACACAGAGCTGTCATTTGCTATTGCTGGAGTAAGCTGGAGTTAGCACACCCCCTTTACAAGTTGGTTTCTCTATGTCTCATCTCATAATCACTTGAGCGGCTGTTTCCATAGACACCCACACTTCAGTTTCCCAGCTTAACCACATTCAAACAAGAATGCAGGCCTTGGTTGCAGCAGCTGTGAACTGTTTTACCATGTGTCTAACAGGCACGTCTTATCTACTTTCCTCTATGTGTGCAACAGGATGGGTGGGGGTGGGGTTCAAAAAACAGTAGTAAAACATTACCTGAAAGACCCCTAGAAGTTTCAAAACACAAGAAACATATTTTGATCTATATGAAAGAAGGAAAAATCAGAAAAAAAAAAGGAGGAACAACTTTTTTCTGCCTTTGGCTTTTGGGGACAGGGGTGGGGCAAAAGTGGCTGGTGCTATGCTGTTTCACAAGCACAAAATGAGAGCACACGCCTTTCTTCTCTGTCTGAAACAGAGATGCGGGTCCCTGGGGACCCATAGGGGAAGGTGGTGGGGTGTGGAAATCTGTAGACACTGAAAAATACTTGAAAATAAGCTAATAATATTCACAGGCCACTTGGCTGTGTTTAATTTTGAACTTGTACTAACAACAATCAAATAAAATTTTGAATTAAATCATATTTAAAAGCAGTTGCCTGCTGAGAATCTGGGAAAAGAACATTGTAGTAGAAGTTTCTTTAGAGACAAAAAAAATATATATATAAGAATCATCTTTAAAACGTACTCCTGTGAAGAAGATAAGAAGTAAACTTGTCAGTTGGCCTAGAACCTTCAGGTATAGACATGCCAAAAGAGTGTCTATGCAGATACACACAAACACACATCCATTCTTATATGAAGCCTTTGTGTACATCCAGCACACAAATCTTGGTGGCTTGTGCACATCCCATTTGAACACAATATATATACAAACATGCCTCAAGTTGAGGAATGCTTTGAAGTTCAATGTAGCCAACCAAAGAAATATTCTGGGCTTAAGTGAAACCTGGTCACAAAGAGGGCATGATACGGAATTCTATGTCTTAAAATACTGATGAAGAACAATTTCAACTCATATAATCATCACAACTATCCTATGATATAGATTCTACTATTACATTATTCAGATGAGAAAACTGAAGCACACAAGTATTAAGTAATTTGCCAAAAATCATATTGCTAATAAGAGATCAAACCACAATTTGACCTCAGGCAGGCTGGTGCCAAAATCTGTGCTCTTAACCTTTGTAGTTAGCACTTGGAAGGAAGTGCTTGGAGTCCAGTAGGAAAAAGTGGGTGCTTACCCACCCCCACTCTCTTCCTCTTCCAAGCATCTAGATATTTTCGAGTTACTATTCTATATCAGTGGGTAGGTGGGTAGGAATTTAAGTGGTAGAGGTGTTTTAGACAGGGAGGGATGTGTGGCGTGAAAAGTATTTGCTTTTTGTTGCAAAATGAACTCTTTGTAAGGAACTCAGCAGAGACTCTTCCTCTCCCTTAGCCTCTTACTCTTAAAATAGTGCATCATCTAGATCTTGCCTTAGATTGCATTTTCTTAAAAAGAAAAAAAAAAAACACATGTTCAGAATGATTTTTGGACAATATTTCAACTGAATCTTCCCCCTTGTCTATTACTTCCTGATTCATGATCACTTGGTCATCCAGCATCTTCTTTTGCAATTTGCTGGAGCTGAGTTTTTACTATAATATTCATATCCATGGGTGAGCTAGTTGGTGTATTCCCATTTGGTGTAAATAGATTAAAGCACTCTTTATGTATCCAGTGTGTGTTTTATTCTTCTGTGCTCTAGCTTTTCCCAGCTAGTTCAATCTCTACAAATGAACACATCTCTCCACTCACAAGTAAAACTTTTGACTAGCAAAAGCTTGTCACCTTTCTTCAGATTCATCTTCCAGAGAAATTTAATCTCACTGGGTAGACTCTGGGCCATTTGAAATGTGTGAAGTAGGCACACAAATGTTTTCCTTTGACTATCCACCTATACAAATACCGTAGAATCACAGATTAGACAAAGGAACTACAGCACTCCAAAGGTAGGCAATTCTGGTAATTCTCTCACTCATCTTAATTATGGATGCTATGCACAAATAGATTAATTTGGCTTTGTCTAAGGATCAAATATATTACTATTATTATTATTATTATTATTATTATTATTATTATTATTATTATTATTATTATTAATTCCTTGTTTATGTTGTTTTATTTTATTGCAAAAAGTGGAGATAACAGAAATCATTGAGGCATTGCTTGTTTTTACATAATTGTGGGATTTGATTTAGGGACTAAGAAAGGAGGAAGGAGGGAAACTTTTAGAGGTAGTGTAATCTAACTGTTGATTAAACAAAAGAGCTCAATAATAGGCACACCCAAGTTAAAAGAATTGAACCATGGCTTCAGGATAGGGAGTAAAGTAGTATCTCTGGTGGTACTAAAGCAAAGCCTTTCCATCATTTCTTCTGGGTGCAGTCCTTGGCCTGCCTATAGGTACTGAGGAAGTAGGTGAGTTATGATCCTGTTTAAGCAAATTTAAAAGCTTGGCAGTTACCAAGGAGATTTGTCTTCAGTATATGTAATATGTGAAAGTGGATACAAGGGTATTTATTAAACAATTTAAATTTCCCAATTAAAATATTTAGAATATTTCCTACAAAAGATAATGGCCGCATGAGATCCTTTAATGGCAAATTAATATAATAAAGTTGGGGTTATCTAAGAAACAATGCTAAAGTTCTTTTAAATCCAATATCACTATATAAAATATATCACCAACTATCTAGATATGAGGCAGAATTATTGCAAATATTAAAATTTAGGACAAGTGACATACCGATGATTGGAAGTTTGAAAATTAAGTGAAATTATTGAGGTGCATGAGTAAGAAATTAATTTCAACAGATAGGTGCCAATAAATTGCATTTGAGGATTACTAGTTATGTGAAACACAAAAACTTTTTTAATGAGGAAAATCGGTGAAATCCCTGGAGGCTCCACTTATAAAACTCAAGTTAAACTGGTTAGCCTCTAGATGAATTACTCACATTCTTGGACACTATTCACTGTTGCTGATGAAATATGATCTGATCAACTGCTCAGGCCATGGAGATGTTTCACCCTAGATTAGGGGATCCCATGTATTTATATTTCAGTCACACTTAGGAAAGGAATGGGAACTGGCAGACATTGAAAGACTATGATTCAGCTCGGGATTACTCCTGAAAAAGAAGTCAGGGAAATATAAGGAGGAGAAATGGCAAGGTATGAGATGGCAGGGGAACTTGAGATTTTGCCAACAGTGTTAGTCAGGTATTCTCTGGGTTTGCATATGAACAGGTTGCTATTTTGAGATCCCCACCACTGAGCTCTGCAGAAAGAAGCTGCTATGAAAATTCTATAAAAAGTGAATAGAAGAAATACACTGTGTATGTATAGACATGCAAAGTCATGAATTTGTAAATATTTAAATTTACAATTTTAAAATATTGTAGCCCAGTTGGAAATGACTATTTGTGTCTCTGTACTGTTAGGAGTCACATCATAACATCATCACTATTTCTTTCCCTGGGCCACCTGTTTTCACTGAAATTTGTAAACAGAGGCAAATAGAATATCTTTAAGAGGTGACAGAAATAGCTAGAACATTCACAAAAGTTTTTTTTTTTTTAAATGTTACCATCTGAACTATGAAAAGATTTTTTCCCAGAGTCAGGAAATGTGTGGGTAGTGCTGCTTAGTGGAAAATGAGGGGATAAACACTGGGGTATATACCCATACAACCCTAAGGTGTCAATGAGCTCAATTCTGTTTTCCCTGATGTTATAACCAAATGCAAAAAGCACACACTTCGGTGTTTTTTAACTAACTTACTTAAAAATAGATAGATATAAACTACATTAACCCCATTGTCTCATCTATCATTCTATTTTTATTTTTAAGGTAAGAACTCTTGTTATATCATTAAACATAGAATTATTTTTCACCAAAGTTATTTTTATACCTATTCACACTCATTTTTTTTCCCTACAAGTGACCTTTACCCATGCATCCATTGCCTCTGAATCTCTCATAAAACCTGGATTCCCCCATTTTGTACCAAAAATACTCTCCTAAAAGTCACTAATGACTTCCCAATCAATATATGAACTTTTCTCAAATCCCCATTTTCCTTGACCTTTTTAAAGTGTTTGACATTGTTCACCACCACTTTTTGAGACATTGTTCCCTTAGTTTTCTTAACCCAATAGCTATCCTGATTTTCTTCCTACCCCTGTTTCTATTTTTTTTCCATTTGTTTTCCTTTTGGTACAACTGTATGATGCCAAACCTTTAAATATTGTTCTTCCCTGGGTTACATCCAAGATCCATTGCTCTTCTTGTGTTTGCCTGCTCACACTGGACAATCATATCTATTTTTTCATCTTTTTTTCCTTCTAGTTTCATTAAGATATAATTGACAAACAGCATTGTATAGGTTTAAAGTGTATAGCATAATGATTTGACTACCATATATGATGAAATGATTAACACAATAAGTTTTGTGAACATTCATCATTTTATATACATACAAAATAGAAGAGGAAGGAAAACATTTTTTTTCTTGTAATGAGAACTCAGGATTTACTCTCTTAACTTTCATAAAAATGTAAAACAGTGTTAATTATATTAATCAGGTTGTATATTATATCTCTAGTACTTATTTATTCTATAACTAGAAGTCTGTACCTTTTGATAACTTTCATCCAATTCTCCCTCCTCCCACTCACACCTCTGGTAACCACAAATCTGACTTCTTTTTCTATGAATTTGGTCGTTTGCTTTGTTTCATTTGTTTGTTGAAGTATAATTGACTTACAACATTATAGTAGTTCCTGGTGCATAACATAGTGATTCAGTATTTCTATGCATTACAAAACCATCACCACAAGTCTAGTCACCATCTGTCACCATACAAAGATATTACATCATTATTGACAATGTTCCCCATGCTGTACCTTTCATCCCTGTGACTCATTTATTTTGTAACTGGGAGTTTGTACCTCTTGATTTCTCTCACCTGTTTCACTCTTCCCTCACCATTTTCCCCTCAGGCAATCACCTGCTTTTTCTCTGTATCTATGAATCTATTTACATTTTATGTTGTTCATTTGTATTGCTTTTATATTCCACATAAAAGTGAAATCATATGGTATTTGTCTTTTTCTCTCTGACTCATTTGGATTAGTGTAACACTCTCTATATACACCCACGTTGTTGCAAATAGCGAGATTTCATTCTTTTTTATAGCTAAGTAATATTCTATTGTGTATATATACTGAATCTTTATCCATTCATCAATCAATGGGTGCTTAGGTTGCTTCCATATCTTCTTATTTTAAATAGTGCTGCAATGAACATTGGGGTGCATGCATCTTTTTGAATTAGTATTTTCATTTTCTTTGTATAAATATCTGGAAGTGGAATTACTAGATTGTATAGTAGTTCTACTTTTAATTTTTTGAGGAACCTCCATACTGTTTTCCACTGTGCCTGCACCAACTTACATTCCCACCAACAATGCAAGAGGGTTTCCTTCTCTTCACATCCTCACCAACACTTGTCATTCATTGTATTATGACAATAGCCATTCTGACAATTGTGAGATGTGATGTTTTGTGGTTTTGATTTGCAATACTCTGATGATTAGTGATGTTAAGTATCTTTCATGTGTTTGTTGGCCATCTGTATGTTTTCTTTGCAAAAATGTCTTTTCAGATTCTCTGTCCATTTTTAATCAGGTTTTTTTTTTTTTAATGTCGAGGTGTGTGAGTCCTTTGTATATTTTGGATATCAACACCTTATCTGATAAGTGGTTTGCAAATATCTTCTCCCATTCAGTAAGTGGCCTTTTTGCTTTGTTGATAGTTTTCTTTCTGCACAAAAGATTTTTAGTTTGATATAGTAGCATTTTGTTTATTGTCTACTTGTATGCTATCAACTACTACTTCTACACTGATGATTCCTAAATCTCTATTTCTGGCCTTGTGTGTGCTCCCCTTTGGTTCTTAATGGTATTCTGAAATCTGTCTTTGTTCAGAGCTAGAAGGATAGCTAAAAATATACTTTTCTTAGTTCTGCTGCTATTATCAATTCTTAGAATTTATTGCCATGTTAAATGTTGCTTGAAAGTGAAAATCAGAGGTTTAGTCACCTGAAGACAAAAGAAAAACTATGTGTAATGATCTATTCAGTTGTAGTATCAGACAAGGTAGGTCAAAGATTATGCTTATAATATAAACAAATCTCAGATATCTTCCTTCTACCACTTTACCCTGGTAGCAGCAGAGCAACTTCTTCCAGAGATGTTCAGCTTTCAGGATAGCTTAGGAGTATGGGACGTGCATGTCTTTCAGGAGCTATCTGAACATTGAACAGAGGCTTAGGACCCTCACCCCTCCCTTTACCTTATCATGTAAAACCCTTCATCAATATTACTTCTACTGACAGCCCAGTCTAGATAGCATTTCATAAAAGGCCAGAATGCATTGGTTCTATAATTATGCTGCCTACTCTGCTACCAATATACAAGAAGAATCAGAAGTGCCTCCCTTGCTAGTTCTCTCTTCAAAGTAGGGAAAGTAATATCTGCTCTGCCTACTTTCCTAGAATGTCTGAGCCAAGAAATTAATGGAAGTGTAGGTGCTATTCACAAAAGCGATAATTTCGTTAATTACTATTGTTCAAAGAGCAAGCAAAAATACAAACCTTGATAAATGTTGATATGGGTCCAAGAAAATCATAGTTTACTGGACAAAGTGTTAAACGGTTCCATTCATCTTAATGAAGCAAAAAGTTGCTGGGCTTGATTGATCCCAAAGGAGTTCATGCATGAGCCCTTGCATGGTAACCATAACAGATCTTTTGGGAGTTTAGCTTGTTCTCTTGGTTTTATTCTGAGTTGCAAATGCTCAAAAAGCACCATGTCATTCATAATGTTTATGTACCATAGTAGTAGAGAACCTATACCTGTGCTTATAAAACAACCATACAGCCTGAAAATTTAGGCTGCCATTTGAGACTTATTCTGACCATCCACTGTAGATGGCATTTTCATGAATATTTATGGTGAAATGAGAATTCATGGCTTATCTCTCTTGCTGTTCTGACGTCTTTTGAAAAAGTGTATGTGTTTGTAGACTTGTCATAGCAATTTCCGAGAAGAGCAATGTCAACATGTGGTAAGAGAGCCTTTCATCTAGTAGGCAAGTTGCTTTTGCTGAAGATGATCTAGGCAGTGCTAACGCTTTTGGAACAAATGAGCACACAGCAGACACTCCGTACTAAAACACATAGTACTAAATGGAGGGAGAAGAATAAAGAGGTGAATAGAAAATAATTTCATAACTTAATTTTCTTTTTAGTTGCCATCATTTAAATCATAGAATCTAAGGACTAACAGCAACCTTGAGATTATCTGATCCTGTGTTTCTGAAATTTCAATCATTCTTAAACCTCCTGAATGATTTTTCCACATCTGTTTATCACTATTTAATATGTATAATAGTATGCATAACTTTCCTTAATCTATTCAAATTTAATTTTATTTAAATTTATTTAACTTCTTTTAAAATGAAATATTCTACTATTATATGTTCAAAAAACAAGTAACCTCTGACATAAAGAGGTGGTAATTACAAAAAATAAATACTAATTTTCTAATAAATATAATTAATTAATTGTTAAAATAAAGTATTTGTTCATAAATCTCCCTAAATTATGTTGAATGCCACTTGTGGCAAATGGGTTCAGGTCTACACCTGCTTTGCATCAATACAGTGTGTAGAAAAGAACTTCTTTCTCTCAGAAAGACTGACTCCTGTCTGAGATCACACAGCAAGGCCATGGCAAAGATAAGACTGATCTGGTTATAGAAATGTTTCACTATCTAAGAATAATAACTTCTTTTCTGTATGCTCCATGAAGAAAATTTTCATTGAATTTTCAATTTACTTGAGGCTTACTAGGTTGTCACATAACTTTTTCCTTCCTAAATTTACTGGCATATTTAGAACTGTATGCCCATTTACAAAAGGTGCTAATGTAACAATCAAAGAGTTAAAAAGATGAAGTGAAATATGGGACAGGACATCACCAGAGTTGGACCAGGGAAAAATCTTGATATAGATGGATTCAGATGTGCAAAACCTCAATCTCAACAGACAGAAAGGGAAATTAGACACTGATCATGTCTCCTAAAAGCTGCATGAATCTTGAGGGCCCAGAAAAACACCCAACTAGGAAAGGAACACCAGGTTTAACTGAAAATGTTAGTGACCAGGAAGGAGTTTGGAGTCTAGAAAAAAAAAAAAGAAGCTAAACATCAGAGATTTCTCCAAATTAGTCACTTCCAGGGTGTATTTTCCTGAATTTATTTAGTAAACAGTCATCCCAATTTCCTATATTTTCTTCACTTTAATCTCCAGATATAGGCAGTGATAATTGGTGCTCAGCATAATGCTTCAAAAACTAGTATAGCCCTCATTTAACATCAACATCATTAGAATGGTAGCAAGAGTCTCCAAATAAAATTAATATTAATTTTTTAGCTTAATTAGCTTTATCAGTTGTTACCAGCTGTAAATGAACATTAGCCAAAACCTAGCTAAATTGCACTAAATGATTTCAAATGGCATTAACTAGAAATGCAAAATTATAAAGAGCTGTGAAGACCATTTGATGTAAATGTCTTAAAAAATCAGGTGGGGAAACTAAAGTCCAGAGAGGGATGGAACTTGTCTACAATAACATAGAAAGATAACATCAGAACTGCAGTTAAAATCTGCATGTAATGACTGCCAGTATAATCCTACTTTTTAATACCGTGTTGTATGTGGTCATCAGCTTTCCCCTCTCTTTCCTTCACTTCTCACTCCAACCCTTGCTTTAGAATGTTTCTGCTCTTGCGAATACAGGATTTTTTTGAGAGAATATCTTTTCTTTTAAAACTAAAATTGCAGGTGAGTTTTTCTTCAAAACCAAACTCTATTCCAAGTTCATCAAACTCATTTAGCTTTTGCGCAACCAAGACTTCATATTTTGGCCCTATTTCTTCATACTAACTAGAATCTAAATCAGTTCTCGAATGGCTAACTCAGCTCTACCCTAGATCTGACATCTGTCTCTCTTTCCTGCACCTGGCTTCATTTATCTTTATACTTTTCAGCGTGTTTACATTGCCTGCACAAGCTAGATTTTTCTAAAGCCTCCTGCTCCCCATAACCTTTATTTCCCCATATTTGGATAATTTTTCCCTAAAATGTTTTCAAAATGTCAATTGTTTGTCCAGAAATTTCCTTCAAGGAGAGAGAACAAGTGTTTACAGGAAGAACTATTGTTTGCAAATGCACATTATACTACTGAGCTACTGCCTTTTTGGGTGAATTGCCCCTTATGCCAAGAAATACAAATAAAAATTAACAAAATATGGAAGTTGAAACAAAAATGCAAGGTGAAGTAACAGAACCCAGCTCCTTTTGGAGGAAAACGGTGCCAGGATGTTTGAATGCTAGTAGATTTAGGACAATTGCCTATTTACGTTAGTAGATTGAAGGTGAAAAGTACACTGCATTTCAGAAAGTGGAAGCCATGCTTGGTCACTCTCCTATCTAGTTGTCTTCTGGAAGAGAAAAATTACAGAAGAATAGTTCCAAAAATGATTTGGACAGTATGATCCTCTTTCAACTCTAAATTTCAACTTTAACGTTTTTGCGCTTGCTAGCTTATTTAACTTACTAAATAACTAAGGGATTTTGCTTATTTATTAGTTTATTTATTTATTTATTTTTCATAGAGGGTTTCTGTATATTAAGTTAGCTTTTTGCTACATAAGCTCTTGTCATCTGTGTTATGCAACCAGAAGGTACATATGGTCCTTGCTTACAAGTGTTTAAAAGATACCTTCTCTTCTGGGAAAATCCAGTATATTTATATGTCGCTAGACTCTCAACTTCCCTCCCCTTGATCTGTTTCACTGATTCTTCCCTGGTCCTGCTCCCCTGTTGATTATTCACCAGCATTCTGTGTCTGTGTATCTATATATTGATTGGATGATGACAGAGGAATTTCTTTTTCAATTGATTTGTTCTCCTTGAAAATTCGAGTTTTAATATGTAGATTATCAAATTGTTTAGGAAATATACTTTCAAATCAATTGTTGTAGAATCAAATTGTATTAAGAATCATCCTGCTTCCCACACCCCACATTCACAAACATACACACCCTGTAGACTATTGGTTTTGCTGGTTAAAATTAAAGGAACCAACAGGTATAGTGAAAATAATAAACTTATAGTCTCTATAATTGTGAGCTTAATCATATTTGTCTTAAAAACAAAAGCCTCAATTTTATCACATTATAGTGTATATAGTATCATAAACAGGCACACTTTTTTTAGCAGAGACTTATTTATAAATTGTTTATTGTCATTAAGACATCCTTTATAAGATAATTTTGATATGGTCATGATCATGGATCATTAAAATCTATCAATTTTGCATAATGGTGCAATTTCCAGTTACATAGGAGTCTCTCAACACGTTACTTTACCACTCTTTATTATAGAAATATTCAAATATAAACAAGAATGAGAATGGTGTGATAAACCCTAAACACCTATAACGCAGCTTTAATAATTATGAACATGTTGTAAAACTTGTATTTATCTGCCTTCACTCATAATTTTTACTGAAAGATTTTAAACAAATACCAGATATAATGTCGTTTCATCCATGAGCACTTTAGTAAGCATCTCTAACTTATGATGACAATTATTTTTTACATTACTACCATACAAATTTTTTTTTTTTTACTGGTCTTGCTAGCTTGCTATATTAGAGAAGATTTCCACAGAAGACTGGGAATGTTGGAATATTATCCCAACTCTGTCAACATCTAACTGTGTGACCCCTTGGGGACGTCAGTTTCCCTTTCTGTCAAATAAAATAGATAGAATACCTAAGACCCCATTAATCTCTGATATTCTGGTTTTAAATAGCAAAAAAGATTAAGTTTGATAATCTATCTTTTGTTATTACGCCATTAGGTAGGCACAGAGAAAAGAGGATTAAAACCTGGTATCTTTAAACTGCATTGAGAACTTGAGATTTAGAAACTTTTAAAAATTAGTGAAATAGTTTCAAGGATGATTATTTCTGTCTTCTGAGGAAACGTTTCCTGTAACTGCCTACACAGGAACACTCAATAATTATTTGAAAACAATAATAACGTGGTTTCATCATTCTAACCATCTTCTTCCTTAAAGGGCTAGCACTGTCTTGACAGAAGTGCTCCTAAAGCCTGTGGCGCCCTCTTCTGACCCCTCATCCAACAGGGTGAGTCAACGCTTTTGTTTCTGAACTGCCCTTGGGCTTTAGGCTTTCTCCTTAACTTATCTGTTATACTTTAGTCTTGAAATATAGTGTAAAAATTCAGATCTGACTGGTGGAAGACATAGGTCCTATGAAATAAATGTGACTACAGCTCCACAGTGAATACTTTACATATTCTTCCAGGTTTTGAAATTTGAGAATTGTTCCAGAGGAGAAGTAACATTGAAATTTGAAAGATGATAGAAGTCTTACTCATGCAATGAGCCTATATAAGAAAATCTTATGAAAAGAAGAAATGAGAATTTTATACTAAAATATCTAAATTAATTACAAAGAAATAATTACTATATTAAAATTCAAGCTTCATGTCATTAACTCTGTTCCTTAGAGCAGAGAAGCAAGATGGACTGTTCTGCACAACTTGTAGTCTGCACTTTATAACTACTTTATGATTCTCTACTCAAAGATAGATGTTCTCTTGGAAAACATCTAATGCTTTATCTCACCCCTCATTGTCCATTCATGCTAATTTCCTTTCCTATTCTTCACAAATGTTGCTCAAGGGAGTTTTCTAACAAAATGACCTCTTCTCTCCTTGACATTCTTCATCCATGCAACTGACATCCTCATTACTTTCAGCCCCATCACAAATTTTATTTGCTTAAAGAAATCTTTCTTGAATGTTCCACATTATATGACCTGTTCTCTCCTCTGAATCCTTATATCTGGAATCACACTATTAAGAATTCCATTATACTATAATATAATGAGAATGATTCCACAAACTATCATTCTAACAAAATTTTTTAAATCTCACTATAATAGTTACGTTATATTCTCTGTTTTCTGATTGTTATTGTGTTTGAATTTTGATTTGTCTTCCCATTTGGAGTTTAAGCTTTAGAAATACGAAAACATACTGACCTGTTTGAAAGTTTCTCACAAGACTGGGTTCACTCAGTATCATTCCTAAAGTCCTAAGTTCTCTTGCTGTTGGGTCTTCTAGTGGTGAAATCTAGATAAGGCTGGGAATTGAAACTTGTCAGTTAAACAGACCACTCAATTAACCAAAGTAACTAGCTTCCTGACCACCTCTATTTGATGGGTACCATATTTATGCCTTAGTAGTCTTTTGCTGGCTGTTTTTAAAATTCACAATAAATCAACTAGTACTTTCAGCTACACATTTACTTTCCAGATAAATTTTCCTTAAAAGCAAGTATTAAAATCACTATTGAAGAATACAGTTCCATTTCTTGAAAGCTATTTATATTTGCTGAAGAAGCCAGCTCCTGGTTGGATTCTGTACTGGAGCCAACTCTTTTACCAATTTGTTTGGCAAGATTAACTGGTATTGTCAAGATAGATTCAAACAAAAAATGGAAAGCAGAAAAATTTTTCAAAGACTAAAATGTTAATTTACAATGATATTTAATGCAAAATGAAACTAGGCAGGTCCGTGCTATGCATTTGCCCTATTTATGGCAAATTTACCTTTGGAATCCTGGGTATGACCTTGTCCCTTGCTGCTAAAATGGTACAAAAAGTGCTTAGAGACACTGCACTTTTATGCAAATTAGAAGATAAGCCATCAAGTGGAATATTTTGTCATTGAAGAAGGGATAAATATGAGCAAAATTTATTTTGAATTGATCACTGAAGCCTATGAAAAAGCAAGTGTTTGTATGATTGGCTTTCATGAAGCTTGGGTGATCTATTTTGAAGGTATCTTTTCCCCTCCTTAAAATTATTATTTTGTTTAGCCTACCCTTGGGACAGTACTGCCTCAGTGACATGCACCTACCTCCTTCCTCCTCTGTGACATGCTTTTTGAGAAACCTTGCCTTCCGTTCATCTCTGTTAACTCCTTGTTCCCTTTTCTCAGATGATCCACATCATTCCCCTTATGTTCTGTTTAGAACCTCTCTTCATTACTTTAAGTAAATGGTCTTTATAAAGGTTAGTGCTCAAGCCTTACTCACAGCTCATCACCCACTTTCCTTTTCAGGGTTTCTCAGATGAAACAGAAAAAAAAAAAAAAGCTGATAGGAAATCCAAGAAAATAGAAAGTACCAACTTACTAACTTATGGGAATCACATTTCCTTAGACATAAAAAAGTCTAGGGCATTTTTAACACGTTTAGTAGATTAAGTTAGCATCTATAAACCATGATCATGAGACTAGAACTGCTTTCATTCATTTCTTCAGTCATGCTTACTTTTATTATTGAATAAATATTTTTGAGTACTTTGAGCCACGTTGTGTTCTGAGTTATGAGAATACAGTAATGAACAAAAGATGAGCTATATTCTTATGGATTTACAATTTATTGGGGGAAGAGAAGGATTTAAAAAGTCTAAAACATGATTATTTAAATTTAAAATAAGTTAAGTTTAAAATAATAAGTTATTAAAAAAAACAAGTTCTTGTGAGAAAGACTTTTGTGGTAGAGTGGGGGCTACTTTGAACTGGGTGATCAGGGAAGTCCTCAATGAAGAAATGATAGTTAAAATCATATCTGAAGAATGATAAGGATTTAGGCACATGATGGAAGTGCAGGTGGAGATTAAGTATATCAAAGAGGGGAACAGTATTCCAAGGCCTTGAGGTAGGAAGAAGTATTGCCATAGTGAAATAGGAAGAAAGTGGCACAATAAGAGTGGGGAAAGCTTTACTGAGGAAAGAGGAATTTGCTCTATTTTTTCTGCCTCACTGCTTGAGCTGGGACATCTCATCTCATCATATCCTACACTTGGACTGGGATTTATACCATTGGCTCCACTGGTTCTCAGACCTTTGTACTCAGACTGAATTACACAGAGAATAAGATTAAGAATCTGAGGGTGGGTGGGAGTGAAAAAATGTTACATCAATTTTTAACATGTGGGACAGACAGGCCTGATATCCTATAGTTTAATGTAAATACGTCTAAGTGAAGTCAGGGCTAGGACACAGATTGGGAAGTCTCAGTTGGTGTTGAAATATGGGAGTATATAAGGCTACTTTTCCATTACCAAAATAGAAATAAAATTTAAATAAAGACAACCTTTGACACTTGGAATTAATGAAACTATTTGGGCTTATTGTTAATTATCCTTCCTCTAATTATTGATCAGTATTCAAAATCATTTACACTTTCAGCACATGGCAAGCATGGGAAAAAAGAAAAGGGTAGCTGTTCACATGACACTAAAGTTTCAATTCACTAATAAAAAATAAGCCAACCATATGAATATTTCCAAATACCTAGATGTCATCTAAGTAAAACATAAAAGTGATATAATGTAAAGAAAAATAATTTTGTATGCTTTCCATCAACTTGCTTTTTTGTTCTATGCACACAATAGACACAATAGTATTGAAAGCTTCTGTGACATTGATACTCTAGGAAAATCACAGTGTCAAATCCTAAAATTCTGGTGTAAGGCTATTTTCTTTTTCTTTTCTTTTTTTAAATCAGCACCTATTTATTATCTCACAATTCTATTCATCAGAAATACAAGTACAATGTAATTTAACTGTGTCTTTTGATTAAAGTCTCACAAAGCCCAAATCAAGGTGTCTGCAAGTTTGTCTTCCTTGCTGGAGGCTCTGGGGATATATACACCTCCAAGTTCATTCAAATTGTTCCCTCAATTTAGTTCTTTGTGTTTACTGACAACTATTTTCAACTTGAAATATCACTCCTGTCTTTTTAACAGGCCTGGTAGAGACTGAATGCCTTACTGTGGGTCACCAAGTAACCATGAACTTCAAACTGAACATCATAAAATTAGTTATTATCTGATGCATTGAATCATTAAAATTGGATATGAAGAATGGCATACCGAAGATTCGGTGACTGTGCCAGTTGAGAGGCAGCAACCTTAAAGCAGCAGTCGATAAATGATGCCTTCTCCCCATAGCCAGGAACCAATGGGTAGAGATGGAAGGTGCCCTTCTCACTATTATATTTAACAATTCATAGAAGGAACTTTTGCTTCCTGTTATGAAAATATTGGGGTTTGATGGGATTGAAAGCCTTACTACTCAAAGGCAGAATGCTTCCACTAGGGAACAGTCATGGTTTCATTAAATTGGAAGCTAAGACTGATTCTTAGCCATTTGAGTCTCCTCATGAGCTTACAGGCACAGAAAGAATAACTTACTGGCTGGGGTGATTGATTCTGATTACCAAAGGGAAATTTGGTTGTTGCTACACAATAAATCCAAGGAGGACTATTACTGGAACTTAATGGATTCACAAAGGTACCTCTTTTACTCTCGCCAAATAGCCATGATCAATGAAAAACTGCAATAAATATAGGATTGTCAAAGACTCAGATCCTGCAGTGATAAAAGTTTGTGTTATTTCACTAGACAAAACAAAGCACACACAGCTGAGATGCTGCAGAGAGCATAGGAGGACAAGGAATTTGTTGTGGAAGAAGAAAAAAATGATTATCAGCTTACGACTCATGGGCAGCTAAAAAATCAGAGGCTGAAGAAGCTATGCTTTACTTTGCTTCTTTTCCCCTCCTACCCATTCCCATTGCCTTAAATAAAAGAAGAGTAATGGTGGTAACTAACATTTTATTTTCCAGTGGAAATGTCATTGAATTGACACTATCCTGCAATTAGACGGTAGATGATGGGAATTTGTGTCTTCTCTATGTTGGGGACATTAATATTTTACCCGGACACAAAATAAGAGTTCATCTTGAGGAGAAAAAGGAATGGGTTTTGCTGGATATTCCCTGCCTTGTTCTCCAGAGCCACTCCTCACTCTTATCCAGTCTGCTTGTAACAGGGAAGTTAACCTTTGTGAACTGCATCAATGCATTCCTTTCCCTCTGGCTTGTAGTTGAGTTCAGCTGTGTCTTTTTTTAAACTTTGGTAAAAGGACAAAACTCCTGTTAGAGAAAGTCCTCATCTATAGCTAGTCTTCCCAGGTTCTGGGAATCATTCCTTCCCCTTGTATCGTCAAAGCTAGGGACTATAAGTGTCCTTTAGTGTTGCTAGTCCTAGTGAGCTTCATTGAGATTTGTTGGTTTCTATTAACTTTTATTACATCTTAGTAAATTGTCCCTTTATTACTCTTTTCATTATCCTGTTTGAGAGTGCCTTCTATTTTCTGTCAAGACCCTGAATGACACATCAAGTATCAATTTCCCCCTATCTACCCTGAGTACGTTCTAGGATCTGCAAGGCCAAGTCATATTACCTTTTATCCAAGCCAAAAACCTAGGAGTCATCAATGACAAAACCCATTACACTACATATCAAAACCATAACTATTTTCTATCAGTTTTATACCAAAATATTTCAAAGTCCTTTATTTCTTTCTTTCATCATTATCAATTTCCTAGTCCAATCTACTGTCATTTTTTTTGCTCGGAATACTGAAATAGCCTCCTAACGGGTCTTACCTCCTTCCCTTTGGTCCTGCAATAATATATTTTCCTCACTGCAGCCAAAGTGATCTTTTAAAAATACTGATCTGTTCCCTTCCATGATCCTGATTAAAATCCTTCAATGATTTCCTTGGCATCATATTCTCTATCTTGTGTCATAGAGAGCTGGTCAATCATCTGCTTCCAGTTATAAGTCCAGAAATTTGGTTTAAATCTTTAATGAGCCAGGCCATTCTCTCGGCACTTTTACCAACACAGTTTGATAAACAATGCATCTTATGGCAGGGAGCTTCCTTTAGGATCCTGTTCTTTCACATATTCTCTATCTTGTGTCAGTGTCACCTTTAAACTTATTTCAAATTTAGCTATAGTTTAATAGTTATTCATGCAAAAAAAACCCTGAGTTACTCTTTTTTTTTTTTCATTTTCCTTTCTAGCTATTCTCACCTATTTATGCTTCCAGTTGAACTTTCAAATAATTTTGTCAAATTCCAAAAATAAATCTTTGGGGATTTTGATTAGAATGTAGTTAAACCAATAAATTTAATAGGGAGACAACTTTTTTATTTGTAATCCTTTTTCTTCCCTTTCCATGTACTCAGCTCTTCTTTTGTATCTGTTCATTAATTTTTGTGGTTTTATTCATAATGAATCCAGAAATTTCTTGTCCCATGCTATTTTATGTCCTTGTTACTATTATGAATAGACTATTTTTTACCTGTCTGTATTACCTTTTTAATTACTTGTTGGTGATATAAAGAAAAGCCACTGGATTTTGTTTATATTATGCTGAATCTTCTTGTTGATTTTTAAAGTTTTCAATCAATCCACTAGTGTTTTATACATAAAATCTCATGTCATAATAAACATAATTTCATCCTCCTTTAGAAAGTGATATTTGCTATTTGCTTCACATATTATCAGATAGTGACCAGAATGTCTAAAACAACACTGAATAGCTACAATAGCCAGCATCTTTTCTTGTGTTTCACCATTATCCATGGTGCTGACTATTTAAGATAAATATGTAAAGAATATGTCTCTTTTCCTAATTTTTATATTTTTAAACAAGGAATAGATGTATAATTTTATTGAATTCCTTCTGAATATTCTCATTCTTTATTAAGAATCAGTTCTTTAATTTTTTAGCCACTGTTATTTTCTAATTATTGCACCTGTTTTTTCCACTTTAAAGGTTTGTGTTATTGTCTTATTTCTAAACTCTTGATAAATATTTAGTTAATGTGTTTTCTTTTTTTAAGAGAGTATTTAGGGCTATGGATTTGACTGGGTACAGTTTTGGCTACCAAAATTAATCAACAATCACTACCAGTAGGTAATCAGTGATATCAGGAACAGTTTTTAACCTAACCCAAGAGAAAGAGTCTAAAGTACTTCCCCCTTTGTAGGGAGTTTATACTCTTAGATAAGTGACTAGAGATCATATGGTGTGAAGTTATTAAAAGTCATCAACCTCTTATCCAAGGTTAGTTCTTAGTGAACTATTGTAGTCGTATATGGTTGCTTAAATTTTTGTGAAAAAAGAAGCACATTA
The DNA here is from genome assembly GCF_009834535.1 of Camelus ferus. NCBI lineage: Eukaryota > Metazoa > Chordata > Mammalia > Artiodactyla > Camelidae > Camelus > Camelus ferus. Next base: position 51,193,044 of record NC_045732.1, on the reverse strand, counting down.
AAGGTTTGAAATTGCTATGGGCCTGAAGGCTCTTAACACATAGTTGAATTTACATGTAAGCTAATTATGGGGTGTCTATAAAATATTAATTGATATAATATCAAAAGAGGAGTAAAATATGAGATTATAAAATATAAATGTGTAGACATGGGAGTAAGGGCAAAGCTAAGTTCATAATTTTAGATCTATTGCAGGTATGCCAAAGTGAAATAAGTAGTGGTAATTGTTCATATTAAGTATCCCTCAAATGAGAAACAGTGGTTGAATATGGTAAAATTTATTATAGAGTTGTAGAATTCACACAACCTAAATTCCTCATAGCATTCAATACTTACACAGTTTTGTGGATTTCACAATACAGTTATCAGTGAGAAAGAATCACTGCATTAGTGAAAATGACTTCTTTTGAAAGATTTTTTCACATATAAGTTTGATTTATCACAGAGCACCTAACAGAAATGCAAAGATGTAATTTCTAAATTCAGGAAATTTGCAAAAATGAAAAAGAAAATGAAACTTAACAATGTTAAGAGATTTGACATGCTTCACACAAAAAGGACAAAAAGAATTTTAAATATTTTAAATTTAAAACATGTTCTATTGTATGACTGAAAAGCTTGCTTTAAACACACACACACACACACACACACACAAAAGAGAAAGGATGGAATAGATTGTCAGGATGTTAGCTGATGCTGCTTTCAGAAATCTAAACTCTATAAATTCAAAAAAACATAAGAATCATTTCATTTCAGTTTCAAACAGCAAGCACTGCCAATTAAATTAAAAATCGACATAAGCTTGCAGTGGTTAGTAGTTTTTTCCCTTTTTTTTAGTATAAGCCATAAAGTAAATGTATGAGTAAATATATCTTGAATATCCCACACACTTTAATTTGAAGTCATATTGTAAATCTCTGACTTCCTATTACTAAGTGCACTCTTTTTCTGTTGTCTTTCACTCTTGACAGATCTTGGTCTCAACAATGAATTCGTTGGGGAAGTGTCTAATCTTCCAACACTTATCAATGGCACGTCTGTTGAAACCTGTAAGGAAATGTACAAAAAAGCAGCTTTTTCATTTTTGTGTAAATGAAAATATATCTAGATTTGCTCTCTAGTTTTTCCCATACTCCACCCATACTCTTCTTCACTGTCTCAGTAACACAGGGTGAAGGAAGGTATATATTACCTACCCAGCAAGAGGTCTCTTCTACGAAGGCGGAAGGACTTGCGGTTGTTGCAAAGTTGGTAAATAAAGATGCCAAGGTTACTAACATCACGAATCTCTTCCACAGCAACCAGGTCTTCACGAACCACGTAAGTGTGAGGCAGGTATTTGCCACTCTAATTTTTTTTTAAAGATTGAAATAAGAAATTCTTAAAAAGACTATTTAAATACTCACCTATAGTAGATATACCTTTTTTTTTAAAAAAAAATAGACTTTATTTTTGGAACAGTTTTAGATTCACAGCATACTTTTTATTTGAAAATTATTTCAGTAAAATGGAATATTTTGGCTCAAATAATTAATTTTTAAAATGAGGAAGCAATATTATTTGGAAATGCTTATGTAAAAGTTTGACATCCAAAATACATACTGCCAATTTGCCAAAGAGCTCCACCAGATTCTTTGGAGTCATAACAATGGAGGTATTGAGGGGCATCAGATAGCAGTTCCCCAGCAGCAAGTCTAGGTAAGCAGTCATGCCCTGTTGGGGAGGGGAAAAAGTTAGGTGTGATACAGAGAGTATCAATGCTGCAGATTTTCCAACTACTGTTGGAACAAGCAGCTACAACCTTTCAAAATCAACTAATGTATATTTAAAGGAAAAGAATGAAAGAAGCTTTGCCGTAAAAAGTTGTACATTTATAAACAGATTTAATACATACCAATAAACTAAGGAAAAAAGAAATTTCAAGAATACCTATGAGAATGAGAGACTTACCTTTTCGAAGTCATGTATAATTGCTGCAGGGTCACTATCAGAGAAACTGGGGACAGGAACATCAATGATTGCGATGTTGTCATCCTCACGAATGTCAGCCTCTTCTGTCACAGGTAGGAAGTAGGGTTCTTCTCCTTGAAGGGAATTTGCAGGGTCCTCAGAATCAAAGAAGCACATCTCTCCACGGTAGATGGTACTCTAAAAGACAAAAAAGGAGAATCAAAACTTTCTAATACTTACTACCATAACATTTGAATCATTTCTTATACTCATGTCAATTCATTGTACTATTTGTCAAGCTGAGGATTGGTGATTACAGTTATCACCATGAAGACAAATCCGTTTTATAAGCTGAAAGGTGATTTGAAACTTTTCCTAAATCTTCATTTCTTTGGTGACCACCGCAGAATTATTTTTAACTTGCCACTAAATGTATAGCAGCTAGTAACCCAAATGATAAGAATTTTAATTATTATTACCTTGGGCATGAAGTACTTGTAAATGCAGGCTCCACCAACAATAAGTCCTGCCAAGATGAATGAAAGGCCTAAGAGAGTAAGCATGCATCTCCCAGAAGAGCCCTCTTTTTCCTTGGTGGCAACTCGAAGTTCCTATTTATTAAAAAGTAAAACCAAAAGCAAAAAAAAAAAAAAAATTGCAATTTTAGACACACTGTTGCTTCTGTGCACCATTTACCTCCCTTGAAACCCAAGATATTTTAAAATGATGTTGTCATCCTAGCCTAAAATCATTTCAAGAACTTTCTGATATTTAATAGATGTGAAAATCTCCAATTTATAATCTTTTTCTAGCATTTTCAAATCCAAATATAGATATAAAGTTATTTCAAAGTCCATGCTTATAAAATCAGCTGAAAATAACCATTCACTTATGCAATAAGTTATCCTCCTTAAATAAATGGAAGCCGTTAATTACTTTTTGGATTGTGCAATGATATAATCACTAACTTTCTAGAATACAATTATGTTTCTTTAGTATTTTTTGTAAATCAACTTGTTTGCCAACTTAAAGGTGAATTAATACCCTTTGGTTTATTAACTATTTTTGAAAAGGTGTTTTTTGAAAATTAAGTTTTATAAGAAGGAGCTCTATAAAGTAGGTATATACCATTTCCTCCTATTTTAGAAATTAAAATATTAAAGATGAGATATAGTTCACAATGCTCTTAATTTCAATGAGTAATTAGGCTTCCTAATGTCACCCCATGTTCTATGGCTGTGTATTTCTTTAGTGAAATAATGTTTTCTAAGTTCTAGACAAAACACTAGATTTTAAAGAACAGCATTTGCGATAGCTAGGCACAAAAGCTGTGTGTGTGATAGTGACTATAAAATTCTCTTAAATCCTTAATTTGTTTAGTAACTGGAACAAGAAAGATCCAAAACAAACAAGTAACTGATTAGCTCTGTACTCTTCCCAGAGCAGTGGACCAAGGGGCCCCCCAATCCCATTCTTGTATGTCACAACATGGTATAAGCAGCATTAGTACAGAAGGGTAAAATAAACGAAGTCCACAAATCTAGTCTTTCTTTGTTAATCAGAGGGTAAACCATTCAGACTGCTATGTAAATTGAATTGTTTTAGTCTTTCAGGCCACTAGCTCTTTTCTGTGACAACTACTATAATGCTTATGGGATCAAATTAAACGTCAATTAATTTGGTGAAAACAAATACATGGATTCTAAGGAGAGGCAATCATTTCATAAATGGCTTCTCAAAAGTGATTTTTCTTTAAAATTCAAAGAAATTTAGTATTCAAATGTTCTTAGCTACGTTTTTTAACTTTAACACTACAAAGGCTATAAAGTATGATTATGAATCACTGTAATCTAGAGCTAGAGGCTTAGAAATTATATTTTAGATGATAAAATGGTCCAGAAAAATGAAGTGACTTCCCTATAAGTTACAAAATGACTTATTCAAAAGTCTCAAAAAAATGATTTTTTTTCTTGTCACTGAGATGTGAGAAAAGCAATCTGCACTGCAATTTCATTTCTTCTTCCAATATTTCAGGGATTTTATTGTTAAGCAAGGTAAAGAATTAGAGTGTCAATTTCATAAAATTTCCCACCATAGTAAGCAAGGTATGAAAACTAAGTACTCATGGATGGATGAATGGATTTAGAAATAAGGATTTTTTTTTCACTTAAATTTACTGGACTTCAGTGTGGTAGGGGCTGTCACTTATCATAGCTCACTTCCCTCTGAACTGTATTTAAAGTCACTGTACACAGCCTCTGACATACTATTTTGTTGTGTTCAATTTCTGATAAGCTGATCAATATATCACAATATAATATGCCAAATATTATTGAGTCAATGTCTTACAGTGGCCAGGTCAGGGTCCTGTGGAAACTTCTCAAACACTTAACAGAGAAATATAATCATACTGCATATGCTCATTCTTGTTTATTCTTCATCACACCACAGGCCTAGCATAAGTATTGCTTTCATATTAACTGAATTCAACTACAAATCATGAAGTCTGTGGTAGTAAGGGAAAAAAAAAGGATTACTGTCTGGCTATATTTAACTACTGGCACCTAATTAGACCTCCCCAAAAAATCTGGCCATATTTCCCTTACAAAGTAAGTGGGACAATTACATATTTGACCTTCTGTCATTTAATCAAAACCTCAACAGTGCAAGGGGTTATTTTCAAATTACGAAATGTGTAATACACAAAAGCTAGTTTGATTGCTTGGTTAACTATTTAAAGTTTCTGTGATAAAAATTCTGCAAAACACATTAGCATTTCAAATTGTGCGCATAATCAGTTTTACTACATGGATTCTCATTTCACTCAATGATCTTTCCAAATTTCCACTCTGAAAACAGAAGTTTAAACTTTATAGAGAGAACAAGACACGTTAGGACAGGTCTGCAAACTTCAACACTGCATAGATTTTGCAGAACAAGAAGAAAAATATGATTGTGTCTTTTAACATTGAGATTTAAATGAGGAAAACGTGGAGTAGTTTACAAACGCTGAAAACATGTTAGATAGACATTTAAAGGAAATTGAACTGAATAAACAACTGGTAACATTTTTAGGGGGGAAACTCCCCTAGTTGCTGGCAATGCTAGATTAAATCACAAGGTCGGACCTCCTTAAGATCTTTCCATGGGGGAGGGTGGGTAGAGAGTATATCGCTCAAAGGATATTGAGCAAAAACCCTCAACATTTCTTTCTGTGAAAGATGAGTGTTTTCTTTAGGAAATGCCACTCCGAAAACATGCAAGGCTCTTGCATAAGAGAGCACAGTGAACATATCAAATTCTAATTAAGACCAACTTCAGTTTTGACAACTCCTTTACCGAATGCTTAACCCCTCTTATCTCCTCCAGGGAGAAACTGAAAATATGCACAGGCAGGCACAGATATACTTGCCCCAAACCATACCGGTCAGGGTCAGAGCTGCCCCTTGTCCCTGTCCCACCTCCGCAAACACTCAGCAATCCTAGAAAGACTTAGATTCATCGAACTTTATATACGTCAAAAGTAAAAAGAATTAAAACTCGTGTTCTTGCTCACCCTGCGATTCCTCTCCGCCCCTGTGGAGGCTGTGGACGCCCCCGGAGCTGACTGGGTGGTGTGCCTCTCGTTGATCCCCAGCCACCCACATGTTCCCTAGGAGAAGGTGACTTCGTGTCCCAGGGGTTCTCCTCAAACTCCCTCCAACATCCCTCTGCGATGTAGAGAGTGGGCTGGGACAGACGGAACGTGGCGCTACGCGCGGAGATGCCAAGGGGCGTGGGGCACAGCAAGCGGAAGGTGGCGCGACTAGACAGAATGGGGGCTACTGGGCAAACCCAATGGACAGTGCAGAGAGGACTGCTTGGGAACACAGGAGCTCCGAAGCAGTTTACTTTTTGTCCTCAACCACCTACCCTTCTCCCTCCCCGCCAACCATCCTCTCCCCACCTTCCCGACCCTGGCAGGCAGTCGGGGGTGAAGTGGGGACCGCTACCTTGCCGGTCAAGATCTTAGCTCGGACTGTACGGCTTACGAGGGCCTCCACGTCTTGCTGAGCCTCCTCTTTTTGCACCGCCGTGGGTGTATTGAAGGCGATTTTCACCATGGTGAATCTTCGGGCTGCGCGGTAAGGCGCGGCTCGAATCAGTGTCCTGGGCTGCAGGTTGGAAGAGGAGAGGATCGCGCTAGCCCTAGCAGCACCTTCTTTCTCCCCCTCTTGCCTTACACTACTGCAAACCCAGGTCTGGGGATACTTATGACGCAGTCCCAAGCTGGGTGGGATACCGTGGGCGGGCCCAGGGAGGGGCCGAAGGAGGAGCGAGAGGGGGTCTAAGTGCTGGAATGGGGGTGGGGGTTGCCAGTGAGAGAAGAGGAGGCGGGGTAGAGCTGAGGGCCGGACTCGGAAGCCTCACCTGCACTCCAGGCGTGCTCCCACCAGTTCTCTGCTCTCTCAGATAAGAGCAAGATAGGAAGGAAGCCTGCCGTGTCGTGTCTTTCTGCCTCTGTCCAGGCCACAATAGCTCCTGACCCTGATTCTGTTTTCTCAAACTTGGACCTGGACTCCCGCGGGGCCGGGAACTGTAACTTGGCACCAGTTCAAGCTTCCTCCTCTCTGCACCCACCCAGGGCCCTAAAGCACAGTTCCAGGGCTGTTCTGTACATTTACAATAATACCTTCCCTTTAAAGAACACTCAGAAGCACGTTTATAGTTGCTTGGTTTGCTCTCTCAACACATTTTTCTTTTCATTCCTTGACATTTGTTTGTTTTGTCTTTTTAATTTCCCAACCTAGAGCAGTGCTAAATCAGAAATATAGGGTGCCTGCCTCCTCCACTCCCCATTTTGCAGGTAGGACATGAGGAGACGCAGAGGCGTGTCAAAAGCTTGTAGAAAATCCCCGAAATAATCCAGATCTTTCACTCTCTCAGGTCAGGGAAACCAGACTAAGGTCTCAGCCCT
>NC_045732.1:51105466-51186038 GCF_009834535.1 Camelus ferus | reverse complement strand
TTTATTTACAGTAGCATTTATATTTCATTAAGAACTCAATTAGCATGCTTGCCCATCCATCTTATTCACTAGGCATAACCCTGAATAATTTCTATTTATTTTCAGAAATAAAAATCATGATGAGCATTTGCCCTTTTGATCATATTAGAAATATTTTACCTAGACACTATGAGCAATTCTAAAAGAATGTGAACTCCAAAAATATTGTATTGTCTCCCAGGGTAACAGCTTAGAAGACAAAACATTCATTTGAATGCATATACTGTATAGACTGTCTTATAACTATGGATACTTCATGTCCAGGAAAGCCAAATCATCTTCTAGCTCCTCTTTTTTTCTTTAGTAGAAAGTACTGAAACATGTACTTTTCAATTCCTTAAGTTAATAAACTAAAAATTGCAAAATGAAAAATTTATAATATCTTGGTATAGAGATGACCCAATTATAATTATACCATAAGTGTTTATTGTTCATGACAGTAACTACCAGGCATGTTGAGAACTCATCAATCAATTATCTGCAATGTCAGATAAGAGCAAACAAAAATTAGTCATTTAATGAAGAAGGCCTTGTGGCCTTACATTACCGACTGGTTCCAATTATCTACAGACTCCTCAGTTCTCTGCATTCCTTTGGATACACTTAGCTACAGGAACTCTGGAATTCAAATATTGTTCCTTGATTTGTTTCCAAAAGTAGCAATTGAAACAGAGTGGAAAAGAAAGACACCAAGTAGTCAGTGAAATTCTTTCTCAGATTACACTTATTTTATTAGGATAATATAGATTTTCTTCCATGCAACCAATCACATTTTTCCTTTTTAAGAAGGAAAAAATTCTAGGTCAAGTTTGCAGCAAGACTCAAAGAAACCATTAGCCAACTTAAAAACCATCAATATTTTGCCATATTTGTTTAATCTATTCCCTCTGTAAAAGTTGGAGTATTTTAAAATTATTCCTGACATAATGTTATTTCTCCCCTAGATACTTCAGTTTGTTTTTCAGAAAAGATAGAGACATTTGCATTAAAAATTCCATCATCATAACTTTAAAATTTCCAATATATTAATAATTAGAATTTAATATTCAGTCCTCATTTACATACCCCTGATTGTCTAAATATATTTTTTTACTATTTGTCTGTTTGGATCAAGATCCAAACAAATTTTGCTCATATTTAGAAATCATATCTTTCAAGTATCTTTAATTTCTTTTATTCTAAAACAGATCTCTCCCCATTCCTCCGTCACATTTTGGTTTTTATGAGTGCCACTATTTTAATCATATGCCTTTCAGTTTGAGAATGTAAAGGGTCTATTTACATTTTTTTCTGAATTTAAAATTATATATTATTTAGCTGGGACAACCATTCATACATCTATTAATTGAACAGATACTTCTCAAATACTTAATGTGTGCCAAGCATATTTCTGGTGCCAGATATTCAGTAGTAAAATTGACAAGAGTCCAGGCTCATGCCATAGTATATAAACAGACAAATGATTACATACGTAGTGTCAGTTGTTATAAGTTACATGATAAAAAATAAAGCTAATAAAGGGATACAATGGGGTAGGATGAGGGAGCTATTTTAGATAAGGTGATCATAGAATAGCTTTATAAGTGGCCACTTATACCAAGAATAGAATATAGAATGATAGGCTGCCTGAGTTGAAAGTTGCCTTAAAGATTACACAGTTCTAATTTCTGGACTATTTGATGAATTAGTATTTGCTAGATGATTTGTAAAACACTCAGACTTCAAGAATTTACTATCCAGGTATTTTTAAGGGTTTCATGGTGATTGTGAGTTGGTATGCTAATGTGAATATACATATACATACACTGTGAGCATATATTTGACACAAATTTGGAATGACCAAAATCAAAGAATTTGGAAATACATATGAACTCACCTTATTTTTAAAAATAACACATTGAATTGAGGACAGGAATTTTATAATGTAAATTATCTAAATTTCAAAACAAAGAAATTATGTTGCCATATATATATATTTTTTCTGTTGTGGTGTTTAGTGCAGGAAGTAGATGAGTGCATTCAATGAAGGTTATGAGAGGAAGTGACTTACATGGCTCAGGAAACTGGAAACATTACAAAACTTGTTGCTAAATTGGTGTGCAGTAAATATTACTTGAAACATATTGTTAAATCTGTTGTCTGGTTTCAAAATCTACTGCACAGAGATAGCGGTAGATAACAGAAGGAAGGCAAGTATAATACATATAGTCAAAGGAAAACAGGCATCAGAGAAAGAGCTGTGAAATTATGACTAACTTCAGCAAACTTTATTTACTTGTCAAAAGACATTACATTTGATTTTAAAGACTAGTAGTCTGTTTTTTAAATTCCTGGGAATGTATATTTCCAGAAAATTTAGTGTTAGTAAAGTATATATGCACTCTACTCTTATTTTAAATAACAAAAATTTGAGTGGGTTAATCATTTAAGATTAACAGAGCAGCAATTATTTCATATGATTTGTCAATACATTCTAATGAAGGAAAATGGAGATTTCACTTGGGAACTGTAGCTTCATGTATACCTCATTATTGGGGAAACATCATACTTTTGGGTCAAGATGCAAATGGGATGGGGAGAGAGGAAGGGGCATTTGCCCAGTCTTGTTTACAAATTGCTCTGAGACGATGAATTATATAAATGTTAACATAAGTAAATTAGATCAAATTTTATCCTCCCATATCTTCTCTTACCTAAATTAAATAAACTATTTAATTTTCTAACACTTTTATTGAGTTATACTCATTTTAAAATGTTGTGTCAAATCCCAGTGTAGAGCACAATTTTTCAGTTATTCATGAACATATATCTATTCATTATCACATTTTATTTTCTGTGAGCTACCATAAGGTTTTGTATATATTTCCCTGTGCTATACAGTATAATCTTGTTTGTCTATTCTACATTTCGAAATCCCAGTCTGTCCCTTCCCACCCCCTGCCCCCTTGGCAACCACAAGTTTGTATTCTATATCTATGAGTCTGTTTCTGTTTTGTATTTATGCTTTGTTTTGTTTTATTTTGTTTTAGATTCCACATATGAGCGATCTCATATAGTATTTTTCTTTCTCTTTCTGGCTTACGTCACTTAGAATGACATTCTCCAGGAACATCCATGTTGCTGCAAATGGCGTTATGTTGTCAGTTTTTATGGGTGAATAGTATTCCATTGTATAAACATACCACCATTGCTTTATACACTCATCTGTCGATGGACATTTAGGCTGTACCCATGTCTTGGCTACTGTAAATAATACTGCTATGAACATTAGGGTGCAGGTGTCATTTTGAAGTAGGGTTCCTTCCAGATATATGCCCAGGAGTGGGATTCCTGGGTATATGGTAAGTCTATTCCTAGTCTTTTGAGGAATCTCCATACTGTTTTCCACAGTGGCTGCACCAAACTGCATTCTTACTAGCAGTGTAGAAGGGTTCCCTTTTCTCCACAGCCTCTCCAGCATTTGTCATTTGTGGACTTTTGAATGATGGCCATTCTGACTGGTTTGAGGTGATACCTCATTGTAGTTTTGATTTGCATTTCTCTTATAATTAGCGATACTGAGCTTTTTTTATATGCCTATTGATCATTTCTATTTCTTCCTTGGAGAATTGCTTGTTTAGGTCTTCTGCCCATTTTTGGATTGGGTTGTTTGTTTTTTTCTTATTGTGTTGTATGAGCTGCTTATATATTCTAGAAATCAAGCCTTTGTTGGTTTCACTGTTTGCAAAATTTTCTCCCATTGTGTAGGTTGTCTTTTTGTTTTTCTTATGGTTTCCTTTGCTGTGCAGAAGCTTGTAAGTTTAATTAGGTCCCATTTGTTTATTCTTGCTTTTATTTCTATTGCTTGGGTAGACTGCCCTAGTAGAACATTTTTGAGATGTATGTCAGATAATGTTTTGCCAACATTTTCTTCTAGGAGGTTTATTGTATCTTGTCTTATGTTTAAGTCTTTGATCCATTTTGAGTTTATTTTTGTGTATGGTGTAAAGGAGTATTCTAACTTCATTTGTTTACATGCTGCTGTCTAGTTATCCCAACACCATTTGCTGATGACACTGTCTTTATTCCATTGTATATTCTTGCCTCCTTTGTCGAAGATAAGTTGACCAAAAGTTTGTGGGTTCATTTCTGGTCTCTCTATTCTGTTCCATTGGTATAGATGTCTGTTTTTGTACCAATACCATGCTGTATTGATGACTGTAGTTCTACAGTACTGTCTGAAGTCTAGGAGAGTTATTCCTCCAGCCTCTTTCTTTTTCTTCAGTATGCTTTGGCAATTCTAGGTCTTTGATGGTTACATATAAATTTTATTATGATTTGTTCTAGTTCTGTGAGATATATCCTGGGTAATTTGATAGGGACTGCATTAAATCTGAGGATTGCCTTGGGCAGTGTGACCATTTTAACAATGTTGATTCTTCCATTCTAGGAGCATGGGATATCTTTCCATTTTTTAAGTCTTCTTTAATTTCCTTCATGAATGGTTTATAGTTTTCCATGTATAAGTCTTTCACCTCCTTGGTTAGATTTATTCCTAGGTATTTGATTACTTTGTGTACTATTTTCAAGGAGATTGTTTCTTTACTTTCTTTTTCTGTTGATTCCTCATTAGTGTAAAGAAATGCAACTGATTGTTGAACATTAATCTTGTAACCTGTTACCTTGCTGAATTCTTCGATCAGCTCTAGTAGTTTTTGTGTGGATCTTTTAGGGTTTTCTGTATATAGTATCATGTCATTGGCATATAGTGACACTTTTACCTCTTCTTTTCCAATTTGGATCCCTTTTATTTCTCTCTTTTGTCTGATTGCTGTGGCTAGGACTTCCAAGACTATGTTGAATAGGAATGGTGATAGTGGGCATCCTTTTCTTGTCCCAGATTTTAGTGGGAAGCTTTTGAGTTTTTTACCATTGAGTACTATGCTGGCTGAAGGTTTGTTATATTTAGCTATTATTATGTTGAGATATGCTCCCTCTATATCCACTTTGGTGAGAGACTTTATCATAAATGGGTGTTGAATTATGTCAAATGCTTTTTCTGCATCTATTGAGATGATCATGTGTTTTTTGTCCTTTCTCTTGTTTGTGTTGTGTATTAGAACAATTGATTCATGTATGTTAAATGAACCTTGTGTTCCTGGGGTGAACCCAACTTGATCATGGTGCATGATCTTTCCTATGTGCTCTTTGATTATATTTGCTAATATTTTGGTAAGGATTTTTGCTTCTGTGTTCATCAGTGATACTGGTCTGTAATTCTCATTTTTGGTAGTGTCGTTGCCTGGTTTTGTTATCAGGGTGATATTGGTTTCACAGAATGAGTTTGGGAGTATCCCTACTTTTCAAACTTCTGGAAGAGTTTGAGAAGGACTGGTATGAGTTCTTCTTTGTATGTTTGGTAAAATTCCCTGGTGAAGCCATCGGGTCCTGGACTTTTGTTTGTAGGTAGGTTTTTTTTTATTGCTAATTCAATTTTATTTCTAGTGGTTGGTTTGTTCACATGGTCAGTTTCTTCTTGGTTCAGTCTTGGTGGACTGTATGTTTCCAGAAACTTGTCTATCTCTTCTAGGTTATCCATTTTGGTTCCATATAGTTTTTCATAATATTCTCATATAATATTCTGTATTTCTATGTTTTTGGTTGTAATTTCTCCATTTTCCTTTCTTATTTTGCTTATTTTTTCTCTCTTTTTTTCTTCTCTGTGAGTTTGGCCAGAGGTTTTTCAATTTCATTTACTCTTTCAAAAAAATCAGCTGTTGGTTTGTTTGATTTTTTCTATGTTTTTTTTTAATCTGTATTTTGTTTATTTCCTTCCTGATCTTTATTATTTCCTTCCTTCTGCTGCCTTTTGGGGTTTTTTGCTCTTCTTTTTCTAATTCTTTTAGCTAGTGGGTTAGATTGTTTATTGACATTGTTCTTTTTTGAGGAAGGCCTGTATCATTATAAACTTCCCTCTTAGCACTGCCTTTGCTGAGTGCCATAAATTTTGTGTGGTTTTGTCTTCATTTTCATTTGCCTCAAGTTATATTTTAATTTCAACTTTGATTTCATCATCGACCCATTGGTTTTTTTCCCATCCAAGTACTAACCAGGCCCAACCCTACTTAGCTTCCGAGATCAGATGAGATCGGGCACATTTAGGGTGGTATGGCTGTAGATATCCTTTGCTTTTTAATAGCATATTGTTTAATCTCCATGCTTTCCTTTTATTCTCCTTTGTTTCTCTGTAGTCGATTTCTAGTTTCATGGCATTGTGATCACTAAGATGCTTGAGATAATTTCTGTTGTCTTAAAATTGTTGGGGCTTCTTTTGTGCCCAAGTACTTGATCAATCCTAGAAAATGTTTCATGTGCACTTGAAAAGAATGTATATCCTATTTTGGGAGGTGTAATGCTCAGAAAATATCCACCAAATCTAATTTTTCTATTGTATTATTTAATTTCTCTGTTGCCTTACTTATTTTCTGTCTGGAAGATCTGTCTAGTGATGTCAATGCAGTGTTAAAATCTCCAACTATGATTGTATTCCCATCAGTATCCCCCTTTATCTCTGTTAGTAATTGTTTAATGTACTTAGGTGCTCCTATATTGGGTGCATATGTATTAATGAGTGTAATATCCTAATCTTGTATTACTCTTTTAATCATTATAAAATGTCCTTCTTTATCTTTCTTTATGGCCTTTGTTTTAAAGTCTATTTTGTCTGAAATCAGTACTGCCACACCTGCTTTTTTGGCTTTTCCATTTTCCTGGGGTATCTTTTTCCATCCTTTCACTCTCAATCTATATGTATCTGTCTCTCTAAAGTGGGTGTCTTGTATGCAGCATATTGAAGGTTCTTGCTTAATTATCCAGTCTGCCACCCTATGCGTTTTGATTGGAACATTTAATCCATTAACATTTTCAGTAGTTAACAATACATGTGTGTTTATTGCCATTTTGAATTTATCTTTGCAGTTGATTTGGTATTTCCTCTTTGTTCCTTTCTTCTTCCTTTTGTGGTTTGGTAATTTTCCTTTGTATTATCAAGGATTTTATTTAGTTTTGTGACTCCCTTGTTAGTTTTTGTCTTGTGGTTACCAGTTTTTGTAAGTCTATTAACCCATTACTCTTACTATTTTTATTAAACAGATAGTAATGTAGTCTCAAACCCATCCTATTGGGAACAAAAAAAAAAGAAAAAAAAGAAAAAAATACTCTATATTTTCTTGCTTCCCTCTCCCACTCTTAATGATTTAGATCTCTCCTTTTACAATTTCATGTTTATTCTATTTGTAATTTATGATAGTGATCACCTTTACAGTTATGAGTTTCTCATTCCTGTAGCATCCTGCTTCTTTTCTATTTAGAGTAGACCTTTCAATATTTCTTTTAACATGGGTTTAGTGTTGCTAAACTATTTTAGCGTTTGCTTGTCTGTGAAGTTCTTTATCTCTCCTTCTATCCTAAAGGATAGCCTTACTGGATAAAGTATCCTAGGTTGCATCTTTTTTTCATGTATGACTTTGAATATATCTTGCCATTTCCTTCTGGCTTGTAGTGTTTTTGTAGAGAAGTCAGCTGAGAGCCTTATGGGGTTCCCTTGTAATTCATTCATTATTTTTCTCTTGCTGCCTTTAGAATTATTTCCTTATCCTTGACTCTGGCCATCTTGATTATGATATGTCTTGGTGTGGGTCTGTTTGGTTTCTTCCTGTTTGGGACCCTCTGAGCTTCCTGTACTTGATATCTGATTTCGTCTTTAAGTTTGGGAAGTTTTCAGTCATGATTTCTTCTAATACCTTTTTAATACCCTTTGCTCTTTCTTCCCCTTCTGGAAACCCTATTTTGCATAGAGTGGCATCCTTTATATTATCCCATAGGTCCCTTATGTTGTTTTCATTAGTTTTTATTTGTTTTTGTCTTAGCTGTCCTGATTGGGTGCTTTCTATTGTCCTGTCTTCTAGGTCACTTATTCGTTCCTCTGCATTGTCTGTTCTGCTTTGTGCAGCCTTTAGATCAGTTCTCATCTCAGCCAATGAGTTTACCAGTTCTACTTGGCTCTTCTTTAAAGCTTCAATTTCGTTTTGACATGTTTTATAACTCTAAACACTATCTCTTTTAGTTCCTTCTGTACTTTGGTCACTCCTTGTTTGAAATGTTGGTCTAGTAGGCCATCAGTGTCTATTTCATTGGTTGTGCTTTCAGGGAATTTCTCTTGCTCTTTCAATTGGGAATGGTTTCTCTGCTTCTTCATGTTGCTCACATATCTCTGGCTCTGTGGCTTGTGGAGTATCAGTTATCTATTGTGGTCCTTAAGGAGTTTATTTATTTATCTATCTAATGCCTATGCAGGAATAAATCTTAAAGAGAGAGAGAGAAAGAGAAAGAGAAAGAGAAAGAGAATTTTAGAATAAGGGAGAAAAAAATGTTTGAAAACATTGTATAATCAATAATTGAAGAGCAATTTGAATCAGACTAGCAATCAAGTTGAGACGTCTTTTTAAAAACCCTTAAAGAAAGGAAAAAAGATATAAAAACAGTATTTGAACCCTCTGTATAATCAATAACAGGAGATCAAAACCTAAAGAAATGAAAATGAAATCAGGTGTGTTTTTAAAAATAATAATAAGAAAAATATTTTAAAAGAAAAATTTAAAAGGTATTAAAACTGGAAGCATATACAATTGTTTATGAACTAAGAATTAAAAATGAAATGGAAAATAGAACAGATAAAAACAGATTGGAAAAAGGGGGTGGTGTTCTCCTGGAGACTGTGTGCTTAATGAGAAGTCTTTTTGTCTTTCAAGCTGTTTCACAGACTCAGCTTGCTGTTTCCAGAGGCCCTCCATTGAAGCCCTCACCTGTACTGTTCCCAGTGCGTGTCAGCAAGCAGATTGCACCCCCTCCCAACACTGGGTCAGATGCTGCTCTCCTTCAAGGTGTCAGGTGGGTCACTTCCCCTCCCAATGCCGCATTCAGATGTTGCAGTCTGGGGAGGTAGGCAGGTGGATCACGCCCCCTCCCAGCACTGAGGTCAGGTCCTGCATTCCTCCCAGGAAGGTGGGTGGCCACTCACCCCCTCCTGCCACAGGTCAGTCCCCTGCTCTGTGCAGCTGTCTGCTCTGCCTCAGGTCCACGCTCTGTTGGTGGACTCAGGGAAGACTGTGGAACAGACAGTGCCAAAACTCAGCTCCTTGTTTGTCTTGGTGGCATGAGTTCTCTGAGGTACCAGCGTGGAAGGGTCCTATCTGCCTTGGGCTGTAAACAAGTCTCTGCCTGGCCTTTGAGGATGCTAAGCCCTTAGGTATGGATTCAGGTTTCAACTTCGACCCTGCTGCTGCCCCCGCCTGAGTGCTAAACTCCAGAGAATATGGCAGCTGTGCCTGAGCCCCACCTCTCTTCTCCTGAAAACCTTATGTGGGTTTTTAGAGATGGGACTATGACACCCTTTCCCCCAGAACACATCAGCCATGTTGTTTTATGGAGGGCCCAGCTTGTTCTGCCCTTTGTACCCACTCATCCATGGCGCCCAGCACCCTGCAGTCCTCCAAGGCTGCCTCAGTGCAGCCTCTCCAGTTTTCCGCCCAGCTCAGACAACCTGTCCTGTCCCGCAGTTGCTGGCTAGTGTCTCGGGCTGGGTGTCACAGGGACCCTCTGTGCCCATTTAACTTAGTTCTTTTGGTCAAGGGGTGCTCCATACAGACCAGAGCCTCAGAGGTTATCCCTCTGTTCCACTGGCCTCTCCATTGGAGAGGGGAAGACCCAGCAAATGAGTGCTAGTCCTCCTTTGCCACTCCCTCCCCGCTGGAGCAGTCCCACACTGTTTTGCCTTTTCTTGTATCTTTTTTCCTTTTCTCCTACCAGATTTTTGGCATCTTTGTCTTTTGAAGAGGACGATGTTCTGTCAGAGTTCCGCATGTGCTCTGGTTGGCTGAGTGGGCCCGTGGATGTGAGTTTTGGTGTATTTGTGGGACAGGGTGAACTACGAGCATCCTTCTACTCTGCCATCTTGGCCTCCAATCATAAACTATTTTAATGTTCTTTGGTAGAATTGGATTCCAGCATTTCCCTCCACTTTTTTATGTTAAATTTCACATTTTATAAGGTAGCATATACTCACACTTCTCATGTATGCTTGTATTACGAGTTCTAGAAAGGATGAAAACAAAGCAATAGTAGGGCATTTTCTTCTTGGTACATACTCACCCTCCATATATTTGGATAGTTAGAGAATTCTAATCCTAGTCAATTACCTAATATATCCATACCTAAAATTACTAGTTGCTCTGATAGACATAGTGATCCTTAGGTTAAATGTTTTCTAAATGTGTAAAGTGTCATAATACCACAAAGAGTGCTTTGGTGGGACAATGTAAAGATAAAAAATAAAGAAAAATAATCCAGAGAAAAATCACTTAAAACCCATATACTCTATCAAATATTTATCTATAAATTAAGACATTTATATGCTTCTGATTTTGGTAATAAGTGAGATATTCATGCCAGTCATCTTCACTATCACTTAAAGATATTATGCCATTTTAAGCAAATGATTATATTCCAAGTGTTACTCAGTTTCTTTAAAGTTAGCATTAACTCTGGATTGAATGTTTAGAATCTACAGCCTTAGAAATCTTTACTTCTCTTTCCAAATTATATAGAGGTGAGGCTAAGGTAGAAAGAGTCAATTTAATTACAGTGAACTCTCTAGAATTCATACTAAAATTAAAGTACTGTATACTCAAATTTTAGAGCATACTAAAATTAAATTACTGGGACATTTGGAATCAGAGACCTTACCCCAAAGAAATCATGAAAATAAGTAACTCCTGAAGCAACAGATTTTGTGATTCTCTTTGCTTTTTTCTCTCCTCCATCTTCAAAAAATATAACGTGATGTCACAGGAGCAAAGGCATATGGGAGAGATCAGTAGAATGGAATGTTTATGTGTCTTGATGGAGTTGGTGGTAGTAGAGAACATTTGGTTTTAGATTTACTGCATAGCCAGCTAACAACAAACACATTCCAGAGAGTCTTTTAATTATTAGAAGTTTGCAGTGGCCTTCAGACAGTGGCATCATTACAAATTTATAGAAATTTTGTGCATGTTTAAAGCAAAATTTGCTCAACACCTTAAATACTGCCCAAAAATGAGATAGTTTCTGATAAAATGCACATTTATAAAGTCCTTTATAAAGTCCAAGGCTAATAATGAAAAATAGTATTAAAACTGGTTGTACATTTCACTTCATCCAAAATAATTATTTAATCCCAACTTTTAGACTATGAGCCAAGTACGTCTTCATATACCTCTCTACACAAAAAAGAGCAAATTGAAGATAGGCCATGTATTCAAACATTAATTCCAGCACAGTTTTTCTCATTATTCAAAGCTGGTTTTCATACATGTCATTCATCTTTCTCACTGTTATCCAAACTGGGAACAGAGCTGTATAGGGTTTCCTGAGATAAACATCCATATATTTCTATTTCCATTAGCTGATGATAGTTTTTCAATTTCCTTCCTCCTTCATTAGTGCAATGAAATAACATTTTGATTTGAACTCGCTTAGATTAGTTACTTACTTAAGTTGAAAAATATTTTTAAAAGCTTTCAGGAGTTGGGGGATGGGGAGAGCACTGTGAATATTAACAGTTAGTTATCACCATAATCTTACATAGAAGTCTGGGGCAAAAGCATCCATTATCAATATATGGATAATGTATTTCTCTTTCTTAGCATGATTGAAGTGACCAGATATATTAGATTGGCTAGGATTCTCTACTTTTATTTCGTTGCAGTTGGCTGCCCTTGCATGACACTTGGAATTTGTAAGCCATAGCTGAATGGATTCTGGCAGGAGCTTGAAGACTTGATCCAAGAGAGAATTTGGCATGAACAGTCAATTGGAACAGGAAGACAATTGATTCACTGACAAACTGACTGAATGACCAGGCATTTGAACAGTCTCTGTATGAAAGAACTGACACATGAGAATCAAAAGACAAAGAAAAATCATTGTTTGAAAATGATTTGAAGATGGTATTTAAACTTATGATTTCTATTTCTAAATAATTTCTAATAGCTTTATCCTTTTGGTTCTCAGTTTCCTAATTGTTAAAAATGAGGAGATGACTTATTTCTAAGAACCCTTTCCAGTTATAAAACATTGATGATTCTAAGTTTTAGGTTTGGGGCAAAAATACCTTAAGTTCAGAGCAGTGGTTCTAAATCAGGCATTCTTCACAAGACATTTGGTAATGTCTAGAAATATTTGGCTGTCACAATTGGGAACTGGGTGCCACTGGCATCTGGTGGATAGAGGCCAAAGATGTTGCTAAACATCCTGAAACCACTGGACAGTCCCCTACAACAAATAATTATCTAACTCCAAATGTCAATAGTACTTAGGTGGAGAACTCTGGTTTAGCGTTTCTTGACAAATAAGCACTTTCAACCTTCACTCTCTTCTACCTTAATATATCCTAACTAGAAGGATAATTTTCATGTACTTAAGTATTCCCAAAATAAGTCTATAGTCCAGTGTCTCCACATTTACCTGGGTCATTTAACTGGTATTCACTAAGTCAAAAATCTTAGATTTTTAAAGTTTAGTTCCTAGCAAAAAGGATATGGTACTATTATTGAATGTCCCAAGTCAAAGTTCATGCAAATAAATACCTTAACTTTACAGAAATCCCTGAAGATCTTTAGGGTTCATAGACTTGCATTTACCTATTATAACCCCTTAAATAAATATAATTAAAAACCCTTGAAAAATTTTTGCAAATGCTTCACCAAACTAAGAAGGAAAGCAGTTTTCTTTGTTATTCTTTATTATTCTCTTCTGTCTTGCTTGTACTTGTACTTGTTTCTTTTCCTACTTGTCTTAAAACATTGACTTATTATGAGATTTCCTTCTTCTAACTCTCCTAGGAGTGGGCAGAATTTCCTGTCCTGAAATTGTGCTTTTGTCAAGTACCCAGATCTGATCCAGAAAATAAGGATATTGAGGTGAAATATCAAACTATTTTAGCCAGTTTTGAATGTCTGCTTACCTCATTATAGCATGTCACTAATTTATTCAAATATTTACTTAATTTTAACTTTGTAGTCTAGGACAACAATTTTCCTTGTTTTGATTTAGTCACTGGTTGCATCTCTGGTTAAATGATAGTGATGAGAGAGAAGCTCTTTGAGAGATTCTTTCATTTTTCTATATCCTACATAATTTATTAAAATATTTTGCATGTAAAAAGGATAACAATTTTCATTTAGTTGAACTGAACTTCTTTGTTTGAAAATCTTAAAGCATAGTATATCTTCAAAGAGCTCTCAAATTGGTTTGGGATCAAGGTGACAAATGCAAACATAAGTAGTAAAACATAATAGTAGCAAGGTGAGTGGTACATCCAATAAATACCATGAAGTTCCACAGGTAGAAGAAGATACTTTCTTTTGATAAGAGTCAGATTAAGGAAGACTTAAAGGAGAAAGTATTCAAATAATTTATCAACAGTGATATTTGTACACTTACTGTTAGAAACTGTATTGATCTTTCTCAAACTCTTTCAAATGACTGAAGAGGAGGGAACACTTCCAAACTGATCCTATGAAGCCACAATAACCCTTTTACCAAGACCAAAGAGACACTACCAAAAAAGAAAATTACAGGCCAATGCCTTTGATGAATATAGACAGAAAAATTCTCAACAAATGTTAGCAAACCAAATACAACACATAAAAAAGATCATACACTACAATCAAGTTGGATTCACTCCAACGTCACAAGACTGGTTCAACATACACTACACCAGATCAACAAAAGAATGGATAAAAACCACATGATCATCTCAATAAATACAGAAAAATCATTTGATAAAATTCAACATCCATTCATGATAAAAACTCTTACCAAAGTGGGTATAGAAAGAACATATCTCAACATAATAAAAGCTATATGTGACATATCCACAGTCAACATAACACTCAACAGTGAAAAGTTGAAAGACTTCCCACTAAAATCTGGAAAAAGACAAGGACGCCACTCTCACCATTTCTATTCAATGTAGTAATGGAAGTCCTAGCCATAGCAATCAGACAAGAAAAATAAATAAAAGGAATCCAATTTGGAAGGGAAGAGGTAAAATTATCACTATATATAGATGACATGATACTGTATGTAGAAAACCATAAAGACTCCACACAAATACAACTAGAGCTGATAAACAAATTCAGGAAGGTAGTAGGTTACAAGATTAACATACAGAAATCTGTTGCATTTATTTACTCTAACAATGAAATATCAGAGAAGCAAAGTAAAAAACAAAAATCCCTTTTAAAGTTGCTTCACTTGTGTCATTTCTTTTTTAGATTCCATATATAAGTGATATCACATGATATTTTTCTTTCTCTTTCTGGCTTCCTTCACTTGGTATAACAATCTCCAATTTCCCTACTGTATAACACAGGGAACTATATTGCCTATAATGAAAAGGAATATATATAGATATATATGTATAACTAAATCGCTATGCTATACACCAGAAATTAAAACAACATTGTAAACTGACTATACTTCAATAAAAAAAATCACATCAAAAAATAAAATGCTTAGGAATAAACATGACCAAGGAGATGAAAGACTTATATACAGTGAACTATAAAACATTGATTAAGGAATTAAAGATGATTAAAGAAATGGAAAGATATCTCATTCTCTTGGATTGGAAGAATTCATATTGTTAAAATGGCCACACTACAACAAAGCAATCTGCAGATTAATGTGATCCCTATCAAATTACCCAGGACATTTTTCACAGAAGTAGAAAAAATAATCCTAAATTTTATATGGAACCACAAAAGATTCAGAATTGCCAAAGCAATACTGAAGAAAAAGAAGGAAGCTGGAGGCATAACCCTCCCAGACTTCAGATAACACTACAAAGTTAAAGCAATTAAAACAGCATGGTATTGACATAAAAACAGACACATGGATCAATGGAGCAAAACAGAGAGCCCAGAAACAAACCCACACACCTACGGTCAATTAATCTTCAACAAAGAAGTCAAGAATATACAATGGAGAAAAGGCAGTCTTTTCAGCAAGTGATGTTGGGAAAGCTGGATGTCTGATGTAAATAAATGAAGTTAGAACACTCCCTCACACCATACACAAAAATAAATCCAAAATTCTTAAACACTTAAACATAAAACAAGACACAATGAATCTCCTAGAAGAGAACATAGGCAAAACATTCTCTGACATAAATCTTAGCAATGTTCTCCTAGGACAGTTTACAGAGGTAATAGAAATAAAAGTAAAAATAAACAAATGGGACTTAATTAAACTTATAAGCTTTTGCACAGCAAAAAAACACATAAAGAATGAAAAGATAACATACAGAATGGGAGAAAATATTTGCAAATGATGAAACTGACAAGGGCTTAATTTCCAGAATATACAAACAGCTCATACAACTCAATAACAAAAGAACAAACAAACCAATCCAAAAATGAGCAGAAGATCTAAACAGACATTTCTCCAATGAAGACATACAAATGGCCAATAGGCATATTAAAAGATGCTCAATATTGCTAATTGTCAGAGAAATGAAAATCAAAACTACAATGAGGTATCACCTCACACTGATTAAAATGTCCTTCATTAAAATGATCAGAAATGATAAATGCTGAAGAGGGTGTGGAGAAAAGGGAACCCTCCTACACTGTTGATGGCAATACTTTGGTGCAGCCACTTTCGAAAACTGTATAGAGATTCTTTTAAAAATTAAAAATAGACTTACCATATAATCCAGCAATCCAACTTATAGGCATATATCCAGAGAAAACTTCAATTTGAAAAGATACATGCACCCCAATCTTCATCACCATTATTTTGAATACATGGAAGCAGCCTAAATGATGACTGAATAAAGAAGTGATTTTATACACACACACACACACACACACACACACACACACACACAATGGAATATTAGCCATAAAAGATTAAAATAATGCCATTTGCAGCAACATGGATGGACCTAGAGATTATCATACTAAGTGAAGTAAGTCAGACAGAGAAAGACAAATATATGATGTCGCTTATGTAGAATCTAAAAAATAAGAGACAAGTGAACTTATTTACAAAACAGAAAGACACTCACAGGCATAGAAAACAAACTTATGGTTACCAAAGGGGAAAAGTTGGGGAAGGATAAATTGGGATTTTGGGATTAGCAGATACAAACTACTATATATAGAATAGATAAACAAAGTCCTACTGTATAGCACAGGGAACTGTATTCAATAACTTGTAATAACTTATAGTGAAAAAGAATATATATATATATATATAACTGAATCACTATGCTCTATACCAGAAACTAACACAACATTGTAAATCAACTACACTTCAATTAAAAAAAATGTAGTCTGTTACAGATGAAATATACCTTATTTAAACCTCTTTATTTGCACATTCGAAAGTTTACATCCAGTAATAAAAATTATCAGAAAAATTTCACCCAAAGGCTCTTACTTTAAATGAAACATGGTACAAAATACTTCACACCTTTAGAAATAAAATGTGTGCCATATTGTCAGTCAGAGCCATTGCATATGGACCCACAAGCTATTTTACCAGCTTGAGTTTGGAGAGCCTGTCCCATGGATGATACATGCTAAATCTATGGTTATTTCCCCATGTGCTCACCTGAGGTGTTAAATTGGAGAAAAAAAGACTTGGAAACATTGTTTCTCTCCGTCCAGAAAATTGTGGGCTTCTCCAGTCAAACACCTGATTGGAAAACAGTGAATGAATGGAATTAGAACTTCTAACATTCCTTGTACACTTCTAACATTGTAACATTCATTGTCTAGAATTAGCTTCGAGACACCTCTAACATTCATTGTCTGCGTCCATTCACTGATTGGTATATATTCCCAAAGTACCAGGGCACGATATATTTTAGAATCCTTAGAGTCTTTCACATTTCCAATCTCAAGTTAGAAATATCTTTAAGGTCATCAGGTGAATCCCCTCTCCTCCCTTCTAGGTCTCCTACTTTCCAAATACTAGAAAGTTCTCTACTGTCATTGCCAGATGATAGTGAGAGGGGTGAGGAGGATAACTGATTACACTGGAGCATACCATATTTTAAGCTATTTTGCCCTCATTTCTTTTGTTTCCAGAACTGCTTCAGGTCCCAGTGTACTTGAATATGATTTCTTAGAAATCAGGCAGCTGAGAAGTCACATAAATTTTCCCCCACTTTATATATTTAAAGAATTTGGTCATCCTTTATTTCTTAATGTCAAGTCCCTAATTGAGTCTATAGCCTACAATCCTCTGAGTGTCTTAGCTGTTGAAAGTGTTCAAGTGTTGGACATGTAGGCTGGTATAAAGATCATATATATAATAGCAGCAGAAATTCATGAATAATGATCTTTTTAGGAAGGGCAAATGAGACTTTAAGAACGATCCAGGACTGAACCCTATAAACTTTACTAAAGCACTTAAAGGACATAATTACCTCTTCAATTATTAGAATATTTCAGGATCATCAATTGGTCCTGGACCAAATGGAAATCTGATTAAATCATAACAACACAGAGGCTGATTTTATTCCATATTAAACAAAACCCCAAAGATGTCAAACTGATTGTGGAGAATCACAGTCTCTACAACATGATTACAATCTCCACAACATGACTGTGGAGATAACTATAGAGACAGCCCTGGAAATGTACCCTTTGTTAAAATAAATTTTAGATGAATAAAAGCCCATCAGTTATGAGAAATTGTATAATATACATTTTAAAATATATTAGATTATTCATAGATTATTCATAAGTTAATCACAATTAACACTTTCAACCCTTAGATTGGTTTGGACTATATTCCTTGGATTTTTTCTTGGGAATAATATGGTTTAGGGTTTCTAATTACACATAATATAAGACATTAGTACTAGAAGGAACCACAAGAAATGATCTCATCTAAATTCAAGCAGGCATTTTTGAACAAAGAGGTCAGTTCTGATTGGTCTTGAGGATTAAACTCCAGATCACCAATGATTGAATGAACTACCATATAAAGACATTAATTATATACCAAGAAGTAAGGAGTTTTAGATATATCTTGATAATATAGGTACCACTAGGTATTTAACTTGTTTTATTTAATCCTTGCTATAGACTTATGGTATAGACACTAGTGTTATTTTTATTTTTCATAGGAGGAAAATGAGAATTGGAGAGGTTAAACACTTAATGCAAAAATCACACATTTTCAGAGTCAAGACTGAAACGTAAGTCTGCCTTCAAAGTTAATTTCACTATACTATATCTTAGTTTTGCTTCTTTGTCCAGAATGACCAAGCAGTTTTTATTCTGCATTCTAGAGTAGAAGTAAGGGTGATTGCAAAATTGATTACATTTCTGTGGACATTCCATTAGATCAGTTGAGCAACCAAAGCCATTAATAACAGGTCTTTCAGCCTATTTGCTCTAAGAGAACCTACTAGTTTCATTGTGAATCTGAAGATTGGCTAGATAAATTCTTTATGATGCTTCTATTTTAATACTATAAACAAATGTTGAATTGGCTCTCATACTATAATATACATTTCCATCACTTTTGTCCAAACCCAAAACATCTTGTTTCTGGATTATTGCACTAGCCTCCAATTCTCTCTTCTAATTACCTTATAATATACTGCCATCTTTATCTTCTCTAAAAGTCTTTTTCACTACATCATTGCTCTGCCCCAAATTCTTTAATGTTACTACATTTTCTTTAAGATAAAGTGTGTCACACATTTCTCGTACTATCTGGTTCATTCAACATTTAATTTTACTGCCCCTTGTTTCTCAATATGAAATCCCCAGTTTAGTCAGATAATATATTTTCTGTCACTAAGTCATCATGTGAATATCCATCTTTCTTCACTGATTTGTTCATACTCATCTCATTAACTGAAATACTCAGTTCCTTCCTCTCTGCCAATCCACATTATATGCTCTTTAATCTCTCCACTCCACCCAATCTCTGAAATCCAATAGCATTTACTATCTGTTTGGCACATTCCATAATATGTCTTATTTGTATAATGGCCTAAACTTTCTTGGCTCAGTGTTTGTCCTCTTCCAACTGCTCAAAAGCTTCTCTCACATAGAGATTGTGGCATGTTTCTTCGTATTTATTTCTTAAAGCATAGCTGCCTTGCACATAGTGGATACTCTATAAATAGTTTAATATTACATATATTAACAAACCCAATAAGAAGCTGTCATTTTAGCATAGAGGACTTAATATTTCCAAAGTTGCTAACCTAGAGGTAACATTGAAATTGTCCAACACATTTAAAAAGAGCATAGAACACACAGTAATACACTTTATAAACTAGAAAATTATTTTCCAGAACTATTTGCTCTGCCTTCCTATACACAATACTTTGGGAATGCATTGTATATATTGTAATGATTCCAATTTTAATTTGTTATAAAAGTGACACAAAGAGGAGAACAGAAACATGTCAGTTTATAATTGCTTTAGCCTCCCTTGTCCTTCATGTGAATGTAATATAGATTTGAAATATTTATTTAATTTGTCATTTCCCTGTATGGAATTCCCAAAAACTTTGGCTCCTGTTCTCATAACCCTTACAAAAAGAACTTGAAGACTTCCATAGTGAGTTGGCTTAAAATACATGTCCAAATTTGTTTCCAACTTTTATCTAAAGTTGAAAACCATTTGCTTGAATTTTGGCTTCTATAATATTTCACATGGAACATATTTCACTTGGGAAATACCTGCTTTTAAAGTTTTTGAACTATTTTTCCATTTTGAATTTCTGTTTTGCTTGGTTGCCACTCTCTCGGTTTTTTAAATTAATATACTCTCTTTGAGGAACTGTAGGAAATAGTTTAATCTTAAAGGTAAGGTCTCATGAATTTATGAAAAGGGTGATTTATTTTTATCTGTTTCACATAAAGTTATTCATATTTCCATTGAGACATGCAAGCTTTGGTTTATAGTCTCATGAATTTATGAAAAGGGTGATTTATTTTTATCTGTTTCACATAAAATTATTCATATTTCCATTGAGACATGCAAGCTTTGGTTTATATTTTCTGTGAGAGTGTGTGTGTGAGAGAGAGAGATAATGAAAGAGAGAATGATAATCGATGGAGTACAGATATTTATTATTAACATAGTATTTAAAGTTAATTATGTTAATAAAGGCATTTAAAAAGAAATTTAACAAAATAAGAAAAAAACCTGCACAGCATGAAAAAGTGAAAAGAAAGAACATCTCCCAAATATCATCAGTTTCCGTAAGACATCCAGTTTCACAAAAGTTGTTTCTGTCCACCATGAAATACTTGCCTATTAAAGTGACAGATACAGGCATGTTCTTCTTAAGTGTTTTCTTCATCCAACAAATTAAGAGGGCTAAGCTGTTTCCGAAAACAACGAAACCATTTTCTCAGCTCCAAATTCAGGAAAGAATATGGAATGACTTAATATTTAGCCAACTCTAATGTTCAGTGAAACTGTGTTTTACAAAATAAACACACCCATGGTGAAATAAATCACCTTTTCAAAAAGTTTAAAAACAACTGCAATTTTTTTTTCAATCAAAGACCTTTTATAAATTTATTCTTGTATTTGATCTTCACACGCCACCTTGTGGTAAATCATAGGAGAAACTCAAAGAGCTCTTGAAAACGGAAATAAACTAAAGTATATTTAGGCCTAAACTGTTCTTTTTAAAATTTCCTCAAGTATTTTTGTAAATAGATAATTGTGTAACAGAAATTGATACCATTGAAAATCTCGGGTTGTTCATACAGAAATAAACTCTTACACTTTCTCATCTTTTTGAAGAAAAAATATATACAAGCATACCTCAGAGATATTGTGGGTTTGATTCCAGACCACTACAACAAAGCGAATGTTGCAATAAACCAAGTGACACAAATTTTTTGGTTTTGCAGCACATATAAAAGTTATGTTTACACTACACTGCAGTGTACTAAATGTGCAATAGCATTTTGTCTTAAAAAACAATGTATATACATTAATTAAATATACTTTAATGCTGAAAAATGCTAACCATCATCTGAGTCTTTAGCTAGTCATAATATTTTTGCTGGTGGAGGGTTTGAAATATTTAGAGAATTACCAAAATGTGATACAGAGAAAGGAAGTCTGCAAATGCTGTTGGAAAAACGGTGCCAATGGACTTGCACAATGCAGAGTTGCCACAAACTTTCAATTTGTAAAAAAATGCAATATCTTTCAAGAGCAGCAAAGTGAAGCACAATAAAATGAGGTATTCCTGGTATTTACAACAATAATAGACTATTGGATTTTACAAAACAAGTTATGGTAGGTAGATCAAGGGAAAGATATTTAATAAGACATACTGATGGTCTCCTTCTTGTGTCTCTCATAACTTAAATTAAAATTGAAGTAACTACAACATATATAATGAGCTCCCAATGCATTTTGTATAAGATATCAGAGAAAATAATTTCATTTTCCAAAATGGGATATCAACCTCAAGCTTGTTCTAAGGGCTGTAGTGAGTACTTATTAAGGAAAGCCTTTGTACAAATAGTGTTAATGGTGTAGATTCTGAGCCTGGGAAAAGAAGCTAGACATGTTACAGCACCGAAATATTAAGTACAAAGTCAGTTATGTGCCTGAAATAAATATCCTTTAGACACTGCTAGCAGTACAGAGCCCTGTACTAAGTCATGTGTGGAAAGCAACAGAAATAGAGATCTGCTCCTTGTCAAACTGCAGATTTTACAGTAGTCTAACCTAGTAACAGTAGTATAAAATATACAGTATGGTGACATCTAAGGATCTGGGACTGCTCTGCTAAATGTTTCCTTAGAGCTACCAGATTTAGCAAATAATAGAGGAAGCCAGGTTAAATTGGAATTTCACATAAACAATGAAACATGTTTTAATAAACTATTTCCCATGAAATATTTGTTCCAAATACCAGTCTGTGATGAAATTTCCAACTATCTATAAAAATATAACTTTTTTGGATAATGCAATGAATTTTTCATGGAACTACATTTATTCCACATTTTACTTCTAAAGGTTATGTCTGCCTCACATTTTTGGTTTGCACAAAAAATGCACACTTTCTATTATGACATTATGGTGACACTAGATAGCATTTTTTTTTGCTTTTTAATTGCCAATTGAAGGTAACAACATATTTTATTATTATGTATATACCTATTTGTGTATGTTTATATATACAAATTCCTTTTAATAGCTATTTAATATTCTATCATATAAATATACTATATTTATCTAGTATCCAGTTCATTAATTTTGTTTCTAATTTTTGCTATTAAAAACAATGTTGACTTCAGCATTCTTGTACATATATTCTCATGTACAGTGTATTTATATAAAGTATATGCCTAAAGTGTGATTGCAGAATTTTTAGGGTCTGCACATTTCCAATTTTACCCAGAACTACCAAACCTCCTTCCAAATTGGCTATATAAATTTTAACTCCATATCTCAACCATATGCTCACTGTATTTGATATCTTTAGATTTTTCTCCCAGCTTTATTGAAATATAATTGACACAAAGTTGTGTAAGTTTAAGGTGTACAATGTGGTGCTGTTATGGTGAGAACATTAAGCTCTACTCTCAAAGTGTGATATAGCCTCACATTTCACACAATCCTTTAACCTACAATAGCATCCTTTATGGCCTTTGTATGTTCTGGACTGGCCTGCTACAAAATCCAATCATGCCACTGCTTCCCAAAGTTGACAGTATAGTAACCAGCCTGGTCTTGGTTCCTTCTCTGGCTAATGTCCTAGACTCCAGACCTCCTTTATCAGCCAGAGCTCTTTAGTTCCTTAATGTCACATTTCTTTAGGGTCTTGATTAACTAATTTCCACTAAATGATTTTTGTATGATTAATTATTTAAAGGATTATCTCTCTCAGTTTGTATTTGTATTTTAATAGTTCTTGTCAAGGAGATAGACTAATACCCATAGGTAGGATGAGATTGAGTGGTGGATGTGATTATGCAAGAGGTCCTTTAGAGTGACATTCAAAATCATACAATTAATGTGTCATGGTTAGCCAGCATACTTGAGGAATAGGGTAGTTCTGGTTAAATTAGCTCAGATTTGGGTTTAACTAAAAGTTAACTAAAATCTTTTTTCACTTGAAGACTTAGAAAAATTCATGAACAAATTTCTTACGTTATTCAAGTTAGTCTAGTGACTATGATTAATTTTTTGCTGATTTTTTAGGACCTTGGGGTCATCCTTTTGAGCATCAATTTCCAGTCAGAACTAAAGATGTTGATGGAGGTCGAAACAAGCCAATTTTCTTGTGTACTGAGCCTAGGATATAATCTGAAAGGTAATTTTTCTTATTACTAAATCATTGATGCCAGATGTGTTGTTTTTATGTTTTCCTTAATTACAACTTTACTATGCCTGCAATTGTGTAGTTTTTGTGTTGTTGTAACTTTATTTCTCATCTGTGACTTTATGACAGTTGATCTTAATGGTCATTTGTGGTCTGCACATATTTGATTTATGTTCTACATTTCTTAAATGCCTTATTAAAAATGCCAGTGACAAAAATATAGCCACATCTTGGAAACTGCCTACAGAAAAACAGTCTGGAATTTGCCACCTAGCATCATTTCATGTGTGCTTAATATTTTTCTGGCACATTATAGTTGCTCAATAAATGTGATTGAAAACTTGAATGAATTAGTGACCAGGTTCACTTTGAACAAGTTAATATTTCCTCTGGAAATCTATCAAATCACTGTGTTTAATTGCAAAAGAATTAAGATGATTCTCTGACTAGAGGTTGATGGAGAGGCTATTTGAACAACGTTTACTTCCTAGCTCCTCATTTGATTGTGGCTACTAGGCAGGATACAAATACTGCTCCAAAAGAAGTGCAAGTTTATCAAATGAAGAGGCATGGAGAGCCAGAAGTCTCTGTTTCTCCTCTGAGCAATTATGGAGTGTACTTGGAAGAAATGACTGTAAATTTAGCTGAATGGTGCTTATTCTCCCATAGCCAAAAGTCCAGCCTGAATTAGTTGAGCAATAGAGAAGGGAATAGCTTTTAAAACATAGTGGCTGCATTAATGTGGTCTGCACAATTATATGTCACCTGGGGGCAATTTATTCAGAAAAATTACTTATATTACTGAAACCGTTGTCCCTACTTATATTTCAACCCAACAGTATATAGAGGTTGATTAGTTACTGAAGATTTCTTCCCTCTGGAACCAAACACAGAGAGGCTAAATACTAGTTTCTCTTCTTTTCTGTGGTTCCTGAAAGCCTATCGGAAAGAAATTTACAAGTCTGGAAAGCAGCAAAAGCTTAGCTTAGTTAGCATATGAAGAAACATGAAAACTTTTGGGGTTTGGAGTTATAACAACTTGAAACTGGTGAAAATGTTAAAATGCTGCTCTTCATCCCTTCCCCCTCTTTCTGTGTCTCCTGCCAGCTGCATTCTTTGGTCACTAATTCATGCAGTATGGTTTGCAAGTAACTTTAAAGCAATATTTTCCTTGCTGATATTCCTTACATTTTCATTTGTGGCCTAAATGATTTATGTAGGAAATATTTACTTTGAGGCTTTGGTTTGGCTCAAAAAATGCCAAGTGATCAAACCCAGGCAATGAATCCATTGATCTCAGCAATGGAAACTTTGAGTGTAGAATAACATACAGGCAAGCTGCTACAAAAAATTTCCAAATTATATTTGCAAATTTAATGACTCTAATGTTATCCCATATCTAAAAGACAGGTAGAAAGTTGAATTCTCTCTGAATTTTTATTTTTGTCTTTAGCATATTCCTGAAAGGAAATAAAAATGAAAATAGATGGTAAAATTTAATTTTGATGGTTCTAGTTGTGCTTTTCTTCAGTTGCCCACTTTTTATTTCCTGATTTACTTCTAAACCTTATTCACTTTGATTTGCAGTAAATATTTGTGATTGTAAGACTTTATGTCTAAACTTTGAGTAATCCCAATCTCTTACAGTAAGAAAAGATTTCTGTACCCTTAAAAACCTGTAGTAAATAAGGGGAGGAATTGTATGTATGTAGGAGTATTTCTTTTGATTCAGTAATCTCCCTGTATCTTTGAAGCTATACTTGGTAAATAACCTCCTACTCTAAGGCATCTTCCAATATAACCCACCTATAACCTATATGATAATTTTGTGTACCCCATACTAAGATAATTCACCACATATTCGTGTCTTTTTTTAGGGAAACACACACACAAACATTTTCAAGTCTTTGGAGTAGTTGTGTATGAAACAATATACAAAGCAGAGGGATTTTTGGTAGGAGTGTATCTTTATGAATGCAAAATATGTTACATAAAATGATAATTAAAGTTACAACTATGAACTTAAAATGGTTGAACCACTTTCAATTAAGTGTAATTTGTGTATGGATTTTTGTGGTGTATATACTCCCACAATGAATGATCTAAAGCAACCAAAGAAAAGTCAGTGAAGGGGGAATTGGTAAGATAGTCACAAAATGGGCTCTCTTGCACCTGTAAGAACTAGCTTCAGCAAACCACTAGTAGGTTATCATCTTATGTTATCCACTTTCAATATATTTACACTACAGAAAAGAACCCCACAAATGAGCAGTATTTAAAGAAAATAATGATTTGCTAAGAGTGCAAGTGAAAATGACAGTGAGAGGTATTTTGGGTAAGATTTATAAGTTACTTTCTGGTACTCTTTGAATCAAATCATGTTAATCAGCTCCTCTTCAAAGCATCGGTATTAATAACCCAGTATAATGCGGCATGTGAAGACTTACTGATTTGCTATGAAAGTTTTATAAATCAATGTCCCCAAAGACCTGGATTTCTAGGCGTATTTTATGGGTATTTTCTTAATTATTGAGATAATTGCTTTTTTAATTTTAGGTTCAAGTAATCATATAGAAAGTAAAATAATAACCATTGTTAAGTAGAACAAACTTACACTCACCTTAAATAAGGAACCATAGAGTTCATGAACTTGTTTCTACGTTATTTCATTCTTTTCCCTCCTGCAAGTTCAATTACTGCCACATCTCATTTCTTTTAGGCTTAACTGCCTCATTACTACATGTTGATATATTCTCACACCCCTGCTGCCTTCTTTCTCAAAATGTGCAATAAGAAATGAAAGTCCCATGAGTCTGAATCAGAGGCCAAAACCCTAATGGAGAGGTCCAGCAGACATCAGGATACTGGAATTTTCCAAGATAGCTCTCAAGTCAAATATGATTTAGGAATTGGATTCTGTACTGACTCAGTGTCCTGGCTTGTTGTATTAGGCTCATGAAAGGAGAAACTGAAAAAAGAAAAAAAGAGAGAAACGGGTCTTGGTATGCACTTACCACTATGCATATATTAATTAAAATAATGTGAATTACAGTGGAATTCTTCATAAAGACTATCTCAAAATAGTATCAATATCTAATAGTGGGAAAGGCCTAATGGAGTGTTTAAGGACAGAATGATTTGTGGGAAAAAAAACTCTTTTTCTGTATATTTTCCAGAATTCTTAAGCCTCTGACTGCAGGTGTTTAAATCCCAAGGTTAATTTAAAATGCTTATGTCTAACTTGGATAGAGATAGACAGTATTGTGGAGTTTTTCAGGAAATGGTAAAGTATTTCAGAATATAATCCTGTCAAGGCTAGGCCTTGAAAAAATAAAAAAAAAAAGTAGGGTTCATCTTCAGTAGTTTCTTTTTCAGATATTCCTCTTTTCTGTTTTCGGCACACTGTCCCATCATATGTCACAGGTCCCAGGTGATCTTCCTCCTCTCTCCATTAAGGGCTAATCAGACCTGTCATCACATAATTTTGACATATTGAAGTGATTTTGCCTCACTCTGAAGAGTCCAAACTCTGTTTTTCATAAAACATTTCAGTCCTATTATTTGTCTCTCAAAGTGCTATTCTCTGGAATCAGCCAATCCTATAGACACAAGGAAAAAATATGGAAGGATCACTGATACTAAAATAGTCTTTTATTTATTATTTTCTACTATAGTACAATGGACATAACATAAAATTAATCATTTTAACAATTTTAAAGTGTAGCCCATGGTATCAAATGCATTTGTAATGTAGCAAATCATCACCATCTAGTTTAAATACTTCTATATCACCTGAAACAAACTCTGTAAAGTTTAGGCAATCACTTCTCATTCTCACCTCTCTACAATCTGAGACAACCACTAATCTGCTTTCTGTATCTATGGATTTGCATGTCATATAAATGGACTCATACAACATCTGACCTTTAGTTTCTGGTTTCTTTCATTTACAAGTGTTTTTAAAGTTAATCCATGTTGTAGCTTACATTATTGTATCATTCCTTTTTTATGGATGAGCAGCGTTCCATTGTATGAATATACCACAGTTTTTCATCCATTTATCAGTTGATGGAAGTTTGGGTTTTTTTCTCCTTTAACTATTATGAATAGTGCTACTATAAGCATTCTTGTACAATTTTTTTTGTTTGAACACCTGTTTGCAATTCTCTGGGGTATATATGTAGGAATGGAATTGCTGGATCAAATTGTATTTCAATAATTAACTTTTTGATGAATCGCCAAAATATTTTCCACAGCAGTTGTACCATGTTACATTCCCATCAGCAAAGTATGAGGATTTCAGTTTCCCCACATCATCATCAGACCTTATTATTTTCTATTTTTTAAACATAGCCATCCTAGTGGATGTGAAGTGATATCTCATTGTGGTTTTTATTTGCATTTTCCTAATGACAAATGACATTTGAGCATATTTTCATGTGCTAATTGGCCATTTGTCTTGTTTGGAGAAATGTCTACTTAGATCCCTTGTCTATCTTTTTAAGTTGGGTTTTTTTTTTAATCTTTTCATTGTTGAATAATAAGTGTTATTTATATTCTGAATTCTTGACCTGTATTAGATATACAATTTGCAAATATTTCACTGTATAAGTTAAAGAAATAAAGAATGGTAGTTTGAATTACATATAATATGAAATGATTACCAAAGTAGGTTTAGCTAATATTTGTTTTCTCATACAGATACAACAAAAATAAAAGAAGAAAAGAAAAAAGGAAAATAAATTCTCCCTGTGATGAGAATTTTTAGGATTTACTCTCTTAACAAATTTCCTATATATCCTACAGCAGTCTTAGCTATAGTCATCATGCTGTACATTACATCCCTAGTAATTATTTATCTTAGAAAGACTGCAACTTTTGACCACTTCCCTCCTATTCCCCATTCTGTACCCACTGCTTTTGGTAACCACAAATATGATCTCTTTTTCTATGAGTATTTTTTTAAGATTCCACATGTAAGTGAGGTAATACAGTATTTGTATTTCTCTGTCTGACTTATTTCACTTGGCATAATGCCTTCACAATCCACTCATGTTGTACAAATGGTAAGATTTCTTTATTTTTAATGACTCAATAATATTCCATTATGTATATCTCACAAATTTCTTACTTACATGTCTATCTTGGCTATCGTAAATAATACTGCTATGAACGTTGGGATGCAGGTATCATTTTGAGTTAGTGTTTTCATTTCCTTTGGCTATATTCCCAGAAGTGAAATTACTGGATCATATGGTAGTTCTATTTTTAATTTTTTGAGGATCCTCCATACTGTTTCCCAAAATTTACAATCACACCAACAGTGCACAAAATTTCCCATTTCTCCAAATTTATACCAGCATTTTTTGTCTATTGTCTTTTTGATAATGGCCACTCTAAGAGATGTGAGATAGTATCTCATTGGGGTTTTAATTTGCATTTCTCTAATTACTAGTGATTTTAACCATCTTTTCATGTGCTTGTTGGCCTTTCATATATATTTTTTGGAGAAATGTCAATGCAAGTCCTTTGTCCATGCTAAAACTGGGTTTTCTGTTTCTTTGCAATTGAGTTGTATGCTTTCTTTATATATTTTTAATTATTAACCCCTTATGAGATATGTGGTTGGCAAATATTTTGCCCATTCTGTAGTTTGTTTTTCACTTTGTGCATGATCTCTTTTGATGTGGAGAAGCTTTTTAGTTAGGTGAAACTTTATTTTATATTTTTTTATATTGTTACTTGTGCTTTACTTGTTACATGTAATAAATAATTACCAAGATCCACATCAAGGAGCTTTAGTCCTCTGTTTTCTTCTAGCAGTTTCATGGTTTCAGGTAATAAATTTAAGTCTTTAATCCATTTTGAGTTATTTTTTATAACTGGTTAAGATATAGGTCCAATTTCATTTTTTTACATGTGAATATTCAACTATCTTAACATCATTTATTGAGAAGACTGTGTTTTTTTCTATTGAGTCCTATTGGCTCCCTTGTCAAATATTACTTAACTGTATATGTTTGTGTTTATTTCTGGGCTCTTGATTCTTCTGTTCCATTGGTCTGTTCTTATGCCATTATCATTATGCTTTGATAACTATAGATTTATATATCTTGAAATCAAGAAGTACAATGCTTCCTGTCCTGTTTTTTCTTGAGATTTCTTTGGATATTTGGAGTCTTTGTGGTTCCATATAAATTTTTGAAGTGCTTTAACTAATTTTGTAAAAACGAAAAAGTCTTTGGAATCCTTATAGTTATTACATTGAATATATAGATGGCTTTTGGTTGTATATACATTTTAAAAGTATTCTTTCAATCCATGAATGAAAGGTATCTTTTATTTATTTATGTCTTCTTTGATTTCTTTTATCAATATCTCATAGCTTTCAGAGTAGCTCCTTACTGAAATTTATTCCTAAGCATTTTATTGTTTTTGATATTGTTGTAAATAGGATCAAATTCTTTATTTCTGTTTCAGAAAATTCATTGCTAGTGAGTAGAAATGGTAGAGATTTTTGTATGTTAATATTGTGTCTTGCAACTTCACTGAGTTTATTGATTACATATAAGCTTTTTGATTGTCTTAGAATTTTCAGTATATAAATTCAGTCACCTGCAAATGGGGACAATTTTACTTCTTCTTTTGCAATTCTGGTACTTTTATTTCTTTTTCTTGTCTGATTGCTCTAGCTAGGACTTCCAGGACTATGTTGAATAGGTATTGTGAGAATGGTCACCCTTGTCTTATTCCTGATCTTCGAGGAAAAGCTTTCAAACTTTCACTACTGAGTATAGTGTTAGCTGTGGGCTTGTCATATATGCCACTTATTTTTTATGTTGAGAGACGTTCCTTCTATGCCTAATTCGTTAAGAATTCTTATCATGAATGGATGCTGAATTTTGCCAATGCTTTTTCTCCATCTATTGAGATAATGATATGATTATTTTCTTTCATTTTATTAAAATGATATATTGCATTCTTTGATTTGCATATGTTGACCCATCCTTGCATCCTAGGGATAAGTCCCACTTGATTATGATGAAACATCCTTTTAATGCATTGCTGAATTCAGTCTGATAGTGTTTTATTGAGAATTTTTGGATCTATATTCTTCAGAGATATTGGCAGATAGTTTTATTTTTCTAGCTGTGTTCCTTTCTGGTTTTAGTATCAGAATAATACTGGCTTCATAAAGTTATTAGTTTGAGAGTCTTCTGTCCAATTTTTTGGACGAGTTTGAGAAGAGTTTGTGTTAATTCTTTAAATGTTAGGTAAAACTCACTCATGAAGCCATCTGGTCCTGCACTTCTCTTTGTTGTGAGATTTTTGATTCAATCTCCTTAATAGTAATTAGTCTATTAAGATATGTTATTTTTTCCTGATTGTCTTAGTAATTTGTATGTTTCTAAGAATTCTTCCAGTTTTTTCTAGGTTGTTCAGTTTGTTGGTACATAGTTGTTCACAGTAGTCTCTTATGACCCTTTCAATTTGTGTGGTATCTCTTGTAATGTCTTCTGTTTAGTTTATAATTTTGTTGAGCTAGATCCTTTCTTTTTTCCTTGGTTAGTCCAGCTAAAGATTTGTCAATTTTGTCCATCCTTTCAAAGAAACATTTCTTAATATTGTTAATTTTTATTCTATTTTTCTATTATTTCATTTATTTCATTCTATTTTTTATTTTTGCCTTCTGTTAACTTTGGGCTCAGTTTGTTCTTTTTCTAGTTCCTTAAGGCATAGAGTTGGGTTGTTTATATGGGATCTTTCTTATTTCTTAAAAATACTTGTTTATTGCTATGAACTTCCCTGTTAAAGCTGCTTTTGTTGCATTCCACATATTCTGGTATATTGCGTTTCCATTTTCTTTTGTTTCAATAACCCTTTTTAAAAAAAATTTCTCTTAAATTTTGTCTTTGATCCACTGGTTATTCAGGACTGTGTTTTTTTATTTTCCACATGCTTGTGAATTTTCCAGTTTCCATCTTGTTGATTTCTAGTTTCATCCCATTGTGGTCATAAAAGATACTTGATATGATTTTAATTTTCTTAAATTTGCTAAGACTTTTTTTTTGAAGTCTAGCATATATTCTAGCCTAGAAATTTCTCACTGTTCATTTTAGAAAAAATGTGTAATCTGCTTTTGGATAGAATGTTTTACGTATGTTTGTTAAGTCCATTTGGTCTATAGTGTTGTTCAAATCTGCTGTTTCCTTATTGATTCTCTGACTGTGTGATCTATCCATTATCGAGGGTAAGGTATTAAAATCCCCAACTATTACTGTATTACTGTCTGTGTCTCCTTTTAGCTATCATTTTTTGCTTTATATATTTAGGTTCTCAGATGTTGTGTGCATACATAATTATAACTGTTATGTCTTCTTGACAGTTTGACCCCTTTATCATATTTAATGACCTTCTTTGTCTCTTTTTACCATTTTTATTTTGAAGTCTATTTTTAAGTAAGTATGGCTACCCTTACATTTTTGTGTCACCAGTTGTTTAAAATCTCTTTTTCTATCCCTTCACTATCTCAGTATATTTTTGTCTAAGGTTAAAGTGAATCTCTGGAGGGCACAGTATTGTTGAATTTTGTTCTTTTATTCATTCAGCCATTCTATGTCTTTTAATTGGATAATTTTATGTGTTTACATTTATATTATTAATAGGTTAAATCTTACTGCTTCCATTTTGTTCCTTGTTTTCTGGCTATTTTTTAGGTACATTATTCCTTGTTTCTTATCCTGCTGGTTTTGTTTATGTGTGTTTTCATGTCTTGTGCTATCAGTATGCTTTGACTTTTTTACATGTTCATTTGTATAATTACTACCAAATTTTCCCTTGTGGTTACCATAAGGCTTATATAAAATATCTTAAGTTTATACCACTCTACTGTACACTGATAACAACTTAACTTTAAAAGAATTCCTAAACTTAGCACTTTTAATTCTCTTCCTTCTCACTTTTTAGGTTATTGTTTTTACAATTTACATGTTTTTAAGTTGTGTAGCTAATAGCAGATTATTACATTTATGGTTATTTTTGCTAAGTTGTTTTTAACTTTTAAAGCAGAGTTGTAAGTGAATGATGCATCTCTCACTATATTGCAGAATCTAACTATGACTATAAATTTACCATTATCTATGAGATTTATGCTTTCTACATTTATATGATGTCAATTAGTGTCCTTTTATTTTTACTCAAATAATTTACTTTATATTTTTTTTAAGTCAGGTCTGGTAGTAATGAACTATCTAAGCTTTTGTTTGTTTGGAAAAGTCTTTATTCTTCCTTTATTTATGAAGGACAGCTTCTTTGAATATAAAGTCCTTGGTTTACAGCAATTTTCTTTCAATATTTTGAATATGTTATTCAATTATCTCCTTGCCTAAAATGTTTTTGCTAAGAAATCTACCAATAGTCTTATGGGGATTCCCTTGTATGTAGATTCTCTCATTTCTTTTGCAGTCCTTAAAATTTTCTTTATCTTTATCATTTGACAATTTAATAAAAATTTGTCTTGTCATAGCCTTATTTGATTTCAACTTATTTTGGGTCTTTTAGGCTTCAAATCTGGATGTCCACTTCTCTTCTCAGGTTTGAGAAGTTTTCAGTCATTATTGCTTTAAAAATATTTTCTGTCCCTTTCTCTTCTTCTGGGATTCCTAATATGTGGATATTGTTTCATGTGATTGTGTCCCGTAAGTGCCTTAAGCTTTCTTCATCAATCTTTTCTATTCTTTCTTCTCTTTAATGCTCTGACTGGGTAATTTTTAATGTCCTATACTCCAAGTTTCTAATTATTTTTTCTGCATGGTCAAGTCTACTTTTGAAACACTTTATTGAATTATTCAGTTCAGTTATTGCATTTCTCAACTCTAGGATTTCTGTTAGGTTTTTGGATGGTTGCTATTTCTTTGTCTAACTTCTCATTTTGTTCAAGCATTTTCCCTAGTTTCATTTAGTTATCTGTCTGTTCCCTGTAGTTCACTAAACATTTTAAAGAGGATTATTCTGAACTATTTGCCTGACAGTTCATAGATCTCTATATCTTTATGCTCAGTTATTGGAGTTTTATTAATTTCCTTTGGTTGTGTTATGTTTACCTGCTTTTTTATGATTCATGATTCTTTACGTTGGTATCTGTGCATTTCAATAATCAAGTTTTTCTTCCACACTTTATAGTTTTGTTTTGGCATAGACCATTCTTCACCAGTCATCTTAGTTTAGGTTTTGGTTGTGTGTGCTGGTAATGTTCTTGGGCAGATGAGACTTGCTATTATGGTCTATTTTGAGGTGAGACAACTGTTAAAGTTGTGAGTATGAGGAATGGAGATTGTGTTTCTAGCTGAAAATAGTTGTATAGGACTCTGGCTTAGTTTACTATGTATATGAGACTAGAATGGGCTCCACAAGTGCCTGGATTCTTTGGTTAGATTTACTAGATGGTCAAGACTGGGTACTGTATTTAATAGTAGATGATGCTATTAATTAGCTTCCCTGCCCTTGCAGGGGAGTAGGATGTGACCCAGGGACTGTATAGCTTGTTGCTTAGAGACTGAACAAAACCAGTCATGGCACAGACTTCAACTTTATTAACCCTCTCAGCATCACTACAAGAAAAGCTCTGTTCTGTTTTAAAACTTTTTAAAAAGTGAGATATAAGTACATATTGTACTGATACAAACTTTAAATATTTAGCTTGATAAATATTCAAACTTCTTTAACAGCCACCCACTTCACTTTTGTATACATTGTGCCTTGATGGACATTTAGGTTGTTTTTATTTTGGAAACCGTTATGAATAAATCTGCTGTGGATATTCATGTACAAATTTTTGGTGAACATAAATACTCATTTCTATGGGTTATATACTCAGAAGTAAAACTTGTGAACCATAAACATATATGTAGTTTTATTCAGTACTACCAAAGAGATTTCAGTGGTGGTTTTACAATTTTACATTTCCAGAAGCAATGTATACAAATTATAGTTGCTTATTATTATCACTAAAAATTGTTACAGTGAGTATTTTTAATTAATGTCATTCTGATGGAGGTATAATGATGTCATATTTTTGGATTTAATTTATTTCTCACATGACTAATAATTTTGAGAAACTTTCATATCCTTACTTGCCATTTTTATATCTTACTTTGTGAAATATTTTTTGTAGCTCTTTGAGCATATTTAAATTAAGGGTATCTTTCTTTGTCTTGTCAATTTGTAAGAGGCTTTTTTACTTGTATATATTTTGGAAAATATTTTATTTTCAGTCATCTCTTTCTCTCTCACTTTCTATCATATACATTACAAATATTTTTTCCAAGTTTATAGCTTGCCTTTTCACTCTCTTAAGGACTTTTTCCAATTCAATTCCACAATAGTTTATTGATCTCTTAATATGCAAAAAAAGAAGAAAAAGACAGATTAATTTTATTCACATAACACTTGCATTTAAACTGATATCAGTTATGCTTTTTACTTTTAAAAAATTATATAATTTTAAAAATTTACTTTCCATTTATAGCTATTTTCCTTTTATAGAATATAGTCAATTTATAGTTATAGTTCCATTTATAGTTACTTTCTATTTATAGAATATAGTCAATATTCCCCATGTTGTATAATATGTTTGAGGCTATCTTACAACCACACAAGTTTTTACTTTCCATACCCCTATCCTTTTGTCACCTCTCCCTGCCCTCCCCACTAGTAATCACTAGTTTGTTCTCTGTATCAGTGAGTCTGCTTCTTTTTTGTTATATTCACCAGTTTGTTGTACTTTTTAGATTCCATATATAAGTGATATCATACAGTATTTGTCTGTCTCTGTCTGACTTATTTCACTTAGCATAATGACCTCCAAAGTCTATCGATGTTACTGCAAAATAGAAAAGTTTTTTTTTTCCTTTTTTTGGTGGAGTAGTATTCCATTATAATATCACATCTTCTTTATCCAGTCATCTGTTGATAGAAACTTAGATCGATTCCATATCCTGGCAATTATAAATAGTGCTGCTATGAACATTGGGGTGCATGTATCTTTTTGAGTTAGGGTTTTGGCCTTAAGTTTATTCCTAGGTATTTTACTTTTTTGGTGTAATGGTAAATGAGATTCTTTCTTTGATTTCTCTTTCTGATAGTTCATTGTTAAAATATAGAAATGAACAGTTTTCTATGTATTAATTTTGTGTCATACAACTTTACCAAACTCACTGATGAGCTCTAATAGTTTTCTGATGGTGTCTTTAGAATTTTATACGTATAGTATCATGTCATCTGCAAACAGTGACAGTTTTACTTCATACATAAGGATTGTTGTTAAATGAATAGAAGTTAGTAATTTCAATAAAGCTTAAATTATAAATCTTTGTAGAGTGAGTGATTTTTGTATGATGTACTTTTATGGCTTTTTTCTAGAAGCTTTATTGCTCTTCTTTTATATTTAGATTTATAATCAATTTCAAATTAATTTTTGTTTGTAGTAAGAGTTGGGAGTTAAAATTCACTGTATTTCATAAAGATTTCCAATTGTTTCAGTACCCCGTATTAAAAAAGAACACCTTTCATCTCTTAAGGGCAGAAACATGTTTGTTGTAAATCAGATGATCATATTTTGTAAGTTTGTTTATAAATTCCAGGTTTTTCTTCTCTCTGTGGTATATCCTCATGCTAGTGTCACACTTTTTTTATTGAAGGTAGTTGATTTATGATGTTGAGTTAGTTTCAAGTATACAGCAGTGATTCAGTTATATATATATATATATTCAGATTATTGTCTATCATAGGTTATTATAAGATATTGAATATAATTCCCTGTGTTATATAATAAATCTTTGTTGCTTATCTATTTCATGTATAGTAGTTTGTATTTTTTAATCCCATAATCCCAATTTATCCTCCACACATTCTTATTCCCCTTTAGTGACCATAAGTTTGTTTTCTACATCTGTGAGACTGTTTCTGTTTTGTATATAGATTCATTTGTATTATATTTTAGATTCCACACATAAGTGATATCATTTGTCTTTCCCTCTCTTAGTCCACTAAGTATAGTATTCTTTGGGTCCATACATGTTGCCACAAATGGCAGTATTTCATTATTTTTAAGGCTAAGTAATACTCCATTTTGTGTGTGTGTGTATGTGTGTGTGTGTATAAATATATACATATATCACATCTTATTAATTCAGCCATCTGTTGATGAGCAGTTGGGTTGTTTCCATACCTTGGCAACTGTAAGTAGTGCTATGAAAGCTGGAGTGTGTGCATCTTTTCAAATTAGAATTTTCATCTTTATTAGATATATACCAAAGAGTGGGTTTCTGGATCATATGGTAGTTTTATTTTTAGTTTTTTAAAGAAACGCCATACTATTTTTGTGTTGCATCAATTTACATTCCTACCAACAATGTATGATGGTTCCCCTTTCTTCACACACTCTCCAGGATTTATTATTTGTAGAATTTGATTGATGACCATTCTAACTGGTGTGAGTTGATACTGCATTGTAGTTTTGATTTGCATTTCCCTGATAATTAGCAATGTTGGGCATTTTTTCATGTGCCTGTTGACCATTTGTATGTCTATGACCTTAATTTTAGATGTTACTCAGTTAAACTTAGAAAGTATTAGAAAGATACATTCCAATGATTTCCTGTTGGGATATGGAAGTGCATATATGGATTCAACATACATTTGTTCATAGTCCTCTTTTTTCCCCAGATTTATTTAAATATAATTGACATATAACATTATGTAAATTTAAGGTGTATAATGTGATTATATGATGTATATATTGCAAAATGATTACCACAATAACGTTAGTTAATACCTATATCACCTAACATAAACACTTTATCTTTTGTGGTGAGAACATTTATGATACACTCTCTTAATAACTTTCAACTATATAATACAAGATTGTTTACTGTGGTCATCATGCTTTACATTAAATCTTCAGAACTTATTTATTTTATAACCAAAAGTTTGTAAGTACTGATTTTATTTACTTTATAAATACCCAGAATTGGAATTGCTGGATCATATGGTAGTTCTATTTTTTAATTTTTTGAAGAAACTCCATACTATTTTCCATAGTGGCTATACAACTACATTCCCACCAAAAGTAAACAAGTTGTCCCTTTTCTTCACACTATTGTGAACTCTTGTTACTGCTTGTCTTTTTAATGATAGCTATTCTAACAGATGTGAGATAATATCTCATTGCAGTTATGCTTTGAATTTCCCTGATGAATAGTGATGTTCAGTAACTTTTCATTTACATATTGGCCATTTGCATGCCTTCGTTAGAAAAGAAACTATTCAGTTATTTTGCACATTTTAAAATTGATTTTTTTTTTTTTTTTGCTATTGAGTTGTATGAGTTCCCTACCTATTTTGGATATTAACCTTTTATCAGATACATGATTTGCAAATATTTTCTCCTATACTGTAGGTCATCTTTTTATTATGTTGATTCTT
The DNA here is from genome assembly GCF_009834535.1 of Camelus ferus. Classification (NCBI taxonomy): domain Eukaryota; kingdom Metazoa; phylum Chordata; class Mammalia; order Artiodactyla; family Camelidae; genus Camelus; species Camelus ferus. The sequence goes on along the minus strand of NC_045732.1, from coordinate 51,148,093 downwards.
TCTTTTGTTATGAAGAGCTTTTAAGTTTGATGTTGCTCTGCTATTTGTTTTTGCTTTTGTTGCTTTTGCTTTTGTTGTCACATAGAAAATCTCATTACAAAGACCAATTTCAAAGAGTTTTCCAATATTTTTTTTCTTCTACGAGTTTTATGGTTTCAAGTCTTTCTTATGTTTAAGTCTTAATTCCATTTGAAGTTAATGTGTAAGTGGTGTAAGATAGGGGCCCAGTTTCATTCTTCCACATGCAATTCTCCAGTTTTTGCAATACCATTTCTTGAAGAGTCTATTCTTCCCCACAGAGTATTCTTTGTTCTCTTGGCAAATATTAGGATGACCATATCTGTGAATGTTTATTTCTGGACTTGATATACGTTCCCACCTATGTGTCTATTTTAATGACAGGATTAAACTACAGATTTGTTAGAAAAAAGAAAGTATGATGTCTCTTGCTTTGTTCATTTTCATGACTGGTTGGCTATTTGGGGTATTTTGTGGTTCCATACACATTTTAGGATTATTTGTTCTAGTTCTGTGAAAAATTCCATTGGAATTTTCATTGGGATTATGTTAAATTCATAGAGGGCTTTGGGTAGTATGGACCTTTTTATAATATTCTTCTGAATCATAAACATAGTATATCTTTCCATTTGTTTTTGTCCTTCTTAAATTCTTTAATCAAAATCATATAGTTTTTAGCATACAGATCTTTTATTTCCTTGGTTATATTTATTCCTAAGGATTTTTATTCCTCTTTTTCATTTTTATTGCTACATCTTTGATTTTTATGCTGTTGTGAATCAGGTTGTTTTCTTTATTTCTTTTTTAGACATTTTATTGCTAGCTTACAGAAATACAACTGATTTCTGTTGATTTTATATCTTGTCACTTTACTGAATTTATTTATTAGCTATAGCAGTTATTTTTTTTTGTCTTTAAAGTCTTCCATTTAAGATAGTATCATCTGCAAATAAACACAATATAACTTCTTCCTTTCCTATTTGGATGCCTTTTATTTCTTTCTCTTGCCTGCTTTCTCTGGCTAAGGCTTTCAGTATTATGCTGAATAAGAGTGGTGAGAGTGGGCACCCTATTCATGTCCTGATATTAGAGAAGTTTTCAAATTTTCACCACTGAGTATGATCTTAGCTATGGTCTTGTCATATATGGCCCTTATTAGTCCATCAATACCAAATTGGTTGGGAGTTTTTATCATGAAGTAGTTATATTTTGTCAAATATTTTTGCTGCATCTATTGAGATGATCATATAATTTTTATCTTTCATTCCATTAATGTATTCTATCACATTTATTGATTTGCATATGTTGAACCATCCTTGTATCCCAGGGATAAATCTAAATTGATCACAGTGTATGGTCCTTTTTAATGTGTTGTTCAATTAAGTTTGCTAGTTCTTTGTAAACATTTCTGTATCTGTATTTATCAGTGATATTGGATTATATTTTTCTTTTGTTGTAGTATCGGGTATCAGTGTAATGTTGGCCTCATAGAATGAGTTTGGTAGTGTCCCTTCCTCTTCAATTTCTTGGAGGAATTAGAAAAGTAGTGGTATTAATTTCTTTTGATGTTTATTAGAATTAACCAAGGAAACTCACTGGTCCTGGGCTTTCTTATGTTGGGAGATTTTTTATTACTGAATCAATCTTCTTATTCATTATTGGTTTGTTTATATATATTCTATTTCTTCCTGAACACACTTTTGGTAGGTTGTATGTTTGTTGGGATTTGTCCCTTTCTTCTAGGTTTTCTCATTCAATGGCATATAATTGTTCATAATAATCTTTTATGATCCTATGTATTTCTGTATGATCAAGTATAATATCACCTCTTTCACTTCTGATTTTATATATTTGAGACTTATCTCCTTTGTGCTAGTCTAGTTAAATGCTTGTCCATTTGTTTTTAAATTGTTTGTTTAAATTTGTTTTTAAAATGTTTGTCCATTTGTTCTTTGTTTTATCAATACTTTCTTTTTTTCTTATGTCTATTTCATTCACTTCTGCTCTATTTGTTATCTCGTTCTTTCTGTTTTCTTAGGTTTAAATTGTTATTTTTCCAGACTTTGACATGTACTGTTAGGTTGTTTATTTTATAATATTCTTTTTTTCTTTATGTAGGCATTTATGGCTATAATGTTTTCTCTTAAACTGCTTTTGTTGAATTTTTACATGTTTTGTTTTCATTTTCATTTGTTTTAATATATTTTGTAATTCCCTTTCAGATTTTCTTTGAGTCAATTTTTTTTCAGGGGTTAGTTGTTCAATTTTGTGAAATTTTCAGTTTTCTTCCTCTTAATTTATTTCTAGTTTTACACCTTTGTGTTTAAAAAACTTGTTTTGTGACATATTATATGATCTATCCTGGATAATGTCCATGTACTCTTTTATTATTTTTTTAATTGAACTGCAGTCAATTACAATGTTTCACTCTGGTGTACAGCACAATGTTCCAGTCATGCAAATACATACATGTGCTCTTGAAAAGAATGTATATTCTGCTGCTGTTGGATGTAATGTTCTGTACAAGTATTTTGTGTTCTTCAGTCTAAAGTATACTTCAAGCTTAGTGTTTTTAAATTGATTTTATACCTCGATAATCTCTCCTTTGTTGAAGGTAAGTACTGGAATTCCTTGGTTTCATTGTATTATCTGTTTCTCCTTACAGTTCTGTTTCTCCTTATAGTTCTGTTAGTTTTTGCTCTTATTAATTGTTTTATTTTAGCTCCTGGCTTCCCTTGCTCCTTTTTCCTTTATCCCTCTCTTGCTGCCTTCCATTGTGAATGGTGATATTCCATAGTAGTATACTTTGATTTCCATCTTTTATGATTCTACTATAAGTTTTTGCCATGAGACTTATAAAATATTCTATAGATATAACACCTACTTTACACTCACAACTTAACTTTGATTATGTGTAGAACTGTCTTTTTACATTCTCTTTTATGTTTTTGATTCCACAGTTTACCTCTTTATTACATTGTTTATTCATTAACAAATTATTTTATCTATATTTTAAATACTTTATTCTTTAACCTTTATAAAATTGACAAACGTCAGGCCAGGTTCACAAAGAAGAAAAGAGAGAGCACACAAATAAACAAAATAAGAAATGAAAACGGAGAGATTACACCTAACACCACAGAAATACAAAAAAAAAAATCATAAAAGAATACTATGAACAACTATAGGGAAATAAATTGGACAATTTAGAAAACATGGGCAAGTTTCCAGAAACATACAGTCCACCAAAACTGAATCAAGAAGAAATTGATCATTTGAACAGACCAATCACTATAAGTGAAATGGAATCAGAAATAAAAAACCTCCCTACAAAAGTCCAGGACCACATGACTTCACTGGGGAATCCTATCAAACATACAAAGAAGAGCTCATACCAATCATTCTCAAACTCTTCCAAAAGACTGAAGAGAAAGGAATATGCCCAAACTCATTCAATGAAGCCACCATCACCCTGATACCAAAGCCATACAAAGACACTACCAAAAAAGAAATTTAAAGGCCAATATTGTTGATGAACATAGATGTAAAAATCCTCACGAAAATATTAGCTACTGGAATCCAATGACACATAAAAAAGATCATACACCATGATCAAGTTGGATTCATCCCAGGGACACAAGGATGGTTCAATACATGCAAATCAATCAACATGATATATCACTTCAACCAGAGAAAGGACAAAAACTACAGGATCATCTCAATAGATGCAGAAAAAGCATTTGATAAAATTGAACACCAATTTATGATAACAACTCTAACCAAAAGGGGTATAGAGGGAACATATCTCAACCTAATAAAATCTATATATTACAAACCTACAGCCAGCATAATATTCAATGATGAAAAGCTGAAAGCCTTTCTGCTAAAATCTAGAACAAGAAAAGGATGCCCACTTACACCACTTCTATTCAGCATAGAATCTAAAGTCCTAACCATAATAATTAGACAAGAAAAAGAAATAAAAGTGATCCAAATTGGAAGAGAAGAGGTAAAATTGTCACTATATGTGGATTACATGATACTATATATAGAAATCCCTAAAGGTTCCACACAGAAACTACTAGAGCTAATAAAATAATTCAGCAAGGCAGGGAGGTTGCCAAGATGGTGGAGTAGAAGGGCGCTTATAACTCACCATCTCCCACAAATACATCAAGACTCACATCCACAGAACCACTCAGCCAACCAGAGCACCTGCAAAACTCTGACAGAACATCATCCTCTTCAAAAGACAAAGATGCCAAAAATCTGGTAGGAGAAAAGGAAAAAAGAAAGAAGGAAAGGCAAAAAAATGCAGGACTGGTCCCGCGGAGAAGGAGTGGCAAAGGAGAACTAGCGCTCGCTGGGTCTCACCCCTCTTCAACAGAGAGGCTGGTGGGATAGAGGGGGAGCCTCTGAGGCTTGGATCTGTGTGGGGCAGCCCTTGAAAGAGAGAACTAAGTTAAATGGGCACAGAGGGTCCCTGCAACACCCAGCGCCAGTCATGAGCTGGCAGTTGGGAGCTGGGACAGGCTGCCCTAGCTGGGCGGAGGACGGAGGCGGCCGCACTGAGGCAGCTCCATGGGAATGCAGGGGGCTAGGCGCCATGGATGAGTGTGTATACAGGGCAGAACAACCTGGGTCCTCCATAAAACAACATGGCTGATGTGCCCTGGGGGGAAGGTGTATACCCCCATCTCTGTAAACCTGACAAAAGTTTTCAGGGAAGAGAGGCAGGGCTCAGGCACAGCCACCATATCCTCTGGCACTATGCACCCAGGTGGGGGTGGGGGTGAAACCTGAATCCGCACCTAAGGGCTAAGCAGCCTCAAAGGCCAGACAGTGACTTGTTTGCAGCCAGAGGCAGATAGGATCCTTCCGCCCTAGTACCGCGCAGAATTTACTACACCAAGACAAACGAGGTGAGTTTGGGCATGGAGCAGGGGTGGGGCTGTTCCGTGGTCTTCCTGGAGCCAGCCTATGGAGCGCTGACCCGAGGTGGAGCGTGCAGCGGCAGGGAGCCTGCAGCAGCACAAAGCTGAGGAGCAACCGGCACCAGGAGATGGCAGGTGGCCCCCCACCTTTCTGGCAGGAACAATGTACCTGACCACGGTGCTGGGAAGGGGCACGATCTGCCTGCGCACTTGGCCAGTCTGCAACATCTGACCGCAACATCGGGGAGCAGGCAGTGACTGCCCCACCCACAGCAAAGGAGAGCTGCACCAGAACCAGTGTTGGGAGGGGGCACGATCTGCTTGCCGACAGGCACTGGGAGCAGCACAGATGAGGGTGCCAACGGAGGGCCTCTGGAAACCGCAAGCTGAGTTCCCAAACAGGGCAAAGACAGAAAGACTTCTTATTAAGAGCACATAGTCTCTAGGAGAACACGCTCCCCCCCCTTTTTTTTTTAACCTGTTTTTACCTGTTCTATTTTCTGTTGCCTTTTCAATTTTTACTTTTTAAACAATTATATATGCTTCCAGTTTTAATCCCTTTTAAATTTTTCTTTTAAAATAAGGTTATTATTATTATTTTTAAAAATCCATGTCATCTCATTTTTATTTCCCTTGGTTTTGATCTCCTGTTATTGATTATACATAATTTCAAATATTGTTTTTTGATCTGCTTTCCTTTTTTTAAGGGTTTTTTTTTTTTTAAAGACGTCTAAACTTGAATGCTAGTTGGATTCAAATTGCTATTCTACAATTAATTATACACTGTTTTCAAACTTTTTTTTCTCCCTTTTAAAATTCTCTTTATTTCTCTCTCTTTTTTTTTAAGTTTTATTCCTACATAGGCATTAGATAGATAAATAAATAGGTTCCTTAAGGACCACAATAGATAACTGATATTCCATAAGCCACAGTACCAGAGATATGAGCAAGATAAAGAGGCAGGGAAACCATTCCCAACTGAAAGAACAAGAGAAATCCCCTGAAAGAATGATCAATGAAATAGACATCAATAGCCTACTAAGTCAAGATTTCAAAAAAGGAGTGATCAAAAAAGTACTGAAGGAACTAAAAGATATAGTATTTAGAGAAATAAAATATGTCAAAAATGAAATTGAAGCTATAAAGAGGAGCCAAGTAGAATTGGTAAACTCATTGGCTGAGATGAGAACTGATTTAAAGGATGTGCAAAGCAGACTAGATAATGCAGAGGAACGAATAAGTGGCCTAGAAGACAGGACAACAGAAAACACCCAATCAGAACAACTGCAAGATAAACAAATAAAAACAAAAGAAAACAACATAAGGGACCTATGGGATAATATAAAGCATGCCAATCTTCACATAATAGGTGTCCCAGAAGGGGAATGATCAAAGGGGATTGAAAAGGTATTTGAAGAAATCATGACTAAAAACTTCCCAAAACTAAAGAAGGAATCAGATATCAAAGTACAGGTAGCTCAGATGGTCCCAAACAGGAGGAACCTAAACAGGTCCCAAACAGGAGGAACCCAAACAGACCTAAGACATATCATAATCAAGATGTCCAGAGTCAGTGATAAAAAATGATCCTAAAGGCAGCAAGAGAAAAGCAAATAATGAGTTATAAGGGAACCTCCATAAGGTTCTCAGCTGATTTCTCTACACAAACACTACAGAAGGGAGTGGTAAGATATGTCCAAAGTCCTGAATGAAGAAAAGATGCAGCCTAGGATACTTTATCCAGCAAGGCTATCTTTCAGGATAGAAGAAGAGATAAAGAATTTCACAGACAAGCAAAAACTACAAGAGTTTAGCAACACTAAACTCAAGCTAAAAGAAATATTGAAAGGTTTACTCTAAATAGAAAAGCAGCAGGATGCTACAGAAATGAGAAATTCATAACTGAAAAGGTGATAACTGATAAATTACAAATAAAATAAACATAAACTGTAAAAGAAGACATCAAAATCATTAAGAGTGGGAGAGGGAAGCAAAAAAATATAGAGTATTTTTTCTCTTTCTTTTTAAAATTTTTGTTCTTAGTAGGATGGGTTCGAGATATAGTAATGGGCTAATAGACTTACAAAAAAGGTAACCACAAGCCAAAAACTTATAAAAGAGTCACAAAAACTAAATAAAATGTATGATAATACAAAGGAAAATTATCAAACCACAAAAGGGAGAAGAAAGGAACAAAGAGGAAATATCAAATCAGCTGCAAAAATAAATTCAAAATGGCAATAAGCACACATCTAACATTAATTACTGTAAATGTTAATGGACTAAATGCTCAGGTCAAAAGACATAGAGTGGCAGACTGGATAATAAAGCAAGAACCTTCAATATGCTGCATACAAGAGACCCACTTTAGGGAGAAGGACACATATAGATTGAGTGTGAAAGGACGGAAAAGGATAATGCATGCACATGGAAAAGCCAAAAAAACAGGTGTAGCAGCACTGATTTCAGATAAAATAGACTTTAAAACAAAGGCCATAAAGAAAGATAAAGAATGACATTTTATAATGATTAAAGGAGTGATACAAGATGAGGATATTACACGTGTTAATATATAGACACCCAATAGAGGAGCACCTAAGTACACAGAACAACTACTAACAGAGATAAAGGGGGATATTGATGGGAATACAATCATAGTTGGAGATTTTAACACCACATTAACATCACCAGACAGATCTTCCAGACAAAAAATAAATAAGGCAACAGAGAAATTAAATAATACAATAGAAAAATTAGATTTGGTGGATAGTTTCAGAGTGTTAAACCCCCCCCCAAAATAGGATATACATTCTTTTCAAGTGCACATGGAACATTTTCAAGAATTGATCATGTACTTGGGCACAAAAGAAGCCTCAACAAATTTAAGTAGATAGAAATTATCTCAAGCATCTTTACTGACCAAAAAGCCATGAAACTAGAAACCAAATACAGAGAAACAAAGGAGAAAAAAAAAGAAACATGGAAATTAAACAACATGCTATTAAAAAACCAATGGGTCAACGATGAAATCAAAGTTGAAATTGAAAAATACCTTGAGACATTTGAAAATGAAAACACAATCACACAAAATTTATGGGACACAGCAAAGGCAGTGTTAAGAGGAAAGTTTATAGTGATACAGGTCTTCCCAAAAAAGAACAGTCTCAAATAAACAATCTAGCCAATCAGCTAAAAGAATTAGAAAAAGAAGAGCAAAAATCCCAAAAGGCAGCAGAAGGAAGGAAATAATAAAGATCATGGAGGAAATAAATAAAATAGAGATTTAAAAAACCATAGAAAAATCAATCAAACCAAAAGCTGGTTATGTGAAAGAGTAAATAAAATCAACAAACCTCTGGCCAAACTCACAAAGAAGGAAAAAGAGAAAGCACAAATAAGCAAAATGAGAAAAGAAAATGGAGAAATCACAACAAATAAAATAAAATACAGAATATCATATGAGAATATTATGAACACTATATGGAACCAGAATGGATAACCTAGAGGAGATGGACAAGTTTCTGGAAACATACTGTCCACCAAGACTGAACCAAGAAGAAACTGATCACTTGAACAAACCAATCACTAGAAATGAAATTGAATTAGCAATATAAAACCTCCCTACAAATAAAAGTCTGGGACTGGACGGCTTCACCAGGGAATTCTATGAAACATACAAAGAAGAACTCATACCAGTCCTTCTCAAACTCTTCCAGGAGTTTGAAAAGTAGGCATACTCCCAAACTCATTCTATGAAGCCACCATCACCCTGATACCAAAACCAGGCAAAGACAAGACCAAAAAAGGGAATTATAGGCCAAATCACTGATGAATATAGATGCCAAAATCCTCACCAAAATATTAGCAAATAAAATCCAACAGCACATAGAAAAGATTATACATCATGACCAAGTGGGGTACATCCCAGGGACACAAGGATGGTTCAACATATGCAAATCAATCAATGGAATACATCACATCAACAAGAGAAAGGAGAAAAACTACATGATCATCTCAATAGATGCAGAAAAAGCATTTGATAAAATTTGACACACATTTATGATAAACTCTCGCCAAAGTGGGTAAAGAGGGAACATGTCTCAACATAATAAAATCTATATATGACAAACCTACAGCCAGCATAGTACTCAATGGTAAAAAACTCAAAAGCTTCCCACTAAAATCTGGGACAAAACAAGGATGCCTACTGTCACCACTCCTATTCAACATAGTCTTGAAAGTCCTAGCCACAGCAATCAGGCAAGAGAGAGAAATAAAAGGGATCCAAATTGGAAAAGAAGAGGTAAAAGTGTCACTATATGCTGATGACATGCTACTCTATATAGATAACCCTAAAAGGTCCACATAGAAACTGATCGAAGAATTCAGCAAGGTAGCAAGTTACAAGATTAACGTTCAAAAATCAGTTGTATTTCTTTACACTAATGATAAATCAACATAAAAAGAAAGTAAAGAAACAATCTCCTTTAAAATAGCACCCAAAATAATAAAATACCTAGGAATAAATTTAACCAAGGAGGTGAAAGAATTATACACAAAAAACTGTAAACCATTGATGAAGGAAATTAAAGAAGACTTTAAGAAATGAAAAAATATCCCATGCTGTTGTATTGGAAGGATCAATATTGTTAAAATGGTCACACTGCTCAAGGCAATCTACAGATTTAATGCAATCCCTGTCAAATTACTGAGGACATATTTCACAGAACTAGAACAAATCATAATAAAATTTATATGGAACCATCAGGGACCTAGAATTGCCAAAGCATTACTGAAGAGAAAGAAAGAGGCTGGAGGAATAACTCTCCCAGACTTCAGACAATACTATAGAGCTACAGTCATCAAGGTACCAAAAGAGACATATAGACCAATGGAACAGAATAGAGAGCCCAGAAATCAACCCACAAACTTTTGGTCAACTAATCTTTGACAAAAGAGGCAAAACATACAATGGAATAAAGACAGTCTTTTCAGCAAATGGTGTTGGGAAAACTGGACAGCAGCATGTAAAACAATGAAGCTAGAACACTCCCTTACACCATATACAAAAATCAACTCAAAATGGATCAAATCTTAAACATAAGACAAGATACAATAAACCTCCTTGAAGAAAGTATAGGCAAAACAGTATCTGACACACATCTCAAAAATGTTCTCCTAGGGTAGTCTACTCAAGCAATAGAAATAAAAGCAAGAATAAATAAATGGGACCTAATGAAACTTACAAGCTTCTGCACATTAAAGGAAAACATAAGAAAAGCAAGAAGACCACCTACGAAATGGGAAAATTTTTTTTGCAAATGATGAAACCAACAAAGGCTTGATCTCTAGATTATATAAGCGGCTTATATGACACAATAAGAAAAAAAAAAAAAACAAACAACCCAATCCAAAAATGGGCAGAAGACCTAAACAAGCAATTCTCCAAGGAAGAAACAAATTATCAATAGGCATATGAAATAAAGCTCAATATCTCTAACTATCAGAGAAATCCAAATCAAAGCTACAATGAGTTATCACCTCACACCAGTCAGAATAGCCAATATTCAAATGTCGACAAGTGACGAATACTGGAGATGCAGTGGAGAAAAGGGAACCATCCTACACTGCTGGTTGGAATGTAGTTTGGTACAACCACTGTGGAAAACAGTATGGAGATTCCTCAAAAGACTAGGAATAGACTTACCATATACCCAGGAATCCCACTCCTGAGCATATATCCAGAAGGAACCCTACTTCAAAATGACACCTGCACCCCAATGTTCATAGCAGCACTATTTAAAATAGCCAAGACATGGAACAGCCTAAATGTCCATCAGCAGATGACAGGATAAAACATTTGTGGTATATTTATACAATGGAATACTATTCAGCCATAAAAACTGACAACATAATGCCATTTGCAGCAACATGGATTCTTCTGGAGAATGTCATTCTAAGTGACATAAGCCAGAAAGAGAAAGAAAAATACTATATGAGATCGCTCATATGTGGAATCTAAAATTAAAAACAAACAAACAAAGCATAAATACAAAAGAGAAATAGCCTAATAGACATAGAATACAAACTTGTGTTTGCCAAGGGTGTGGTTGTTGGGAAGGGATAGACTGGGATTTCAAAATGTAGAATAGATAAACAAGATTATACTGTATAGCACAGGGAAATATATAAAAAATCTTAAGTTAGCTCACAGAGAAAAAAATGTGACAATGAATATATATATATTCATGTATAACTGAAAAATTGTGCTCTACACTGGAATTTGACACAACATTGTAAAATTATTATAAATCAATAAAAACTGTTAAAAATAATTCAGCAAGGTAGCAGGATACAGAATTAACATACAGAAACCAGTGGCATTTCTTTGCACTAACAATTAAATATCAGAATAAGAAAGTAAAGAAACAATCCCTTTTGAAATTGCATCCAAAGAAATAAAATACTTAGGAATAAATCTGACCAAGGAATGAAAGACTTATATACAGAGCACTACAAAGTACTGACTAAAGAAATTAAAGATGACTTAAAGAAATGGAAAGACATCCCATGTTCTTGGATTGGAAGAATTAATGTTAAAATGTCCATACTACTGAAAACAGCTATTTTGAATTCTTTATTTGGTAAATAAAAAACTAGTATGTTCTTGAATTTGGTACTAGGAGATTATTGTGATCCTTTAATGGTGTCATTTTCCTTGATTTTATATATTACTTCACGTTTTGTGTTGTTGTCTTCCCATTTGAAATAGAAGTCACCTCCTTCAGTTACTAATAACTGCCTTCCAAAGAGAGATTACCTTCCATCAGCTCTGTTAAGGATCTGAGATTTCTCAGATCTTCTATGAATACATCTTATCTATAGTTCTTGCTCTGTCTTGTTACAGAATTTTTAAGCGTCTATGTCTTCTCTCAATCCTGCAGTCCAACAGAACATGTGCTGATAGCCTTCTGTTGTTTGCCAAATGTGGCACTAAAGTGCAAGTTTATTGTCTCTCCCTGGCTTTCAGAATCATGCTACTTTCTGAGTATGCTCATTACCCACTTGTCAAAACTTGTTCTCACTGCCATCATTGGATGCATTTATAGGGATCTGGCCACAGAAGGGAGGAATGTGTGGGTAATGCATGCAGAACCTTTGTGGTGCCCAGGAGCCAGTTATGTGGATCCATATTTGATGCATCCACAGTGACTTGTTAACAGACTTCTTGATGGAGTCTGCAATGCATATAGTAGGATTCATGTCCCTTTAGTGCCATTCAAGAATTCAACGTGCCACTCTTCCAGCCTCTTTCCCCTCAGACATGCAACTCACAAGTCAGTACTCATGTCCAATGCATTCAAACTTGTATTTTTTTCATCCAATGGAGTGTTGGAAATTCTCTGCTGGAAATCTGTACTTCCATAAAGACTATCTAGTCCATGGGTGATTTTCTGAGGCAGTTTTCTCCAGGAATTCTTGGACCACTACTGAGAGGGTCTGGTTCATTAGCAGCTGCAGAGTCTACAGATGGGACCAAGGTCTGTATGCTTATTGCCTGATGCATGGGTGAGTGAGACTCTTCCTGAGTATCTTAGTAAATAGTTCTGGATCCAACATCTCTTACAAAGGTGCTTTTATATGTGGAGAGTAGCTAAATTATTGTTTTAGAGGTGGGTCGGAAATGTGAGATGTCTTTTTCAGCCATGTTGTTGACATCACACTTGGAGATCTACTTAGTATTTTCTATGTGTCAGTCTCTGTATTAGGCACCAATGATACTGTTTTATTTGCCCATGAACCTAAAGGTGGTATGAGTTAACTTCTACATGTATACCATTGTTGCCTCAAGCATAAAATAACTTTGTGGATCAGGTCTTGATCTGATGGACCCAAGCACCATCTTAAACTTTCTTTTGTATTATTTAACACTGCTGATAGTCAACATCCCCATCAGGTTCTATCTGGGATATCATTTTATGTGGCTGACACTGCCCATTAAACAATGTCTGAATTCTCCATGTTGCTTAGAGAGAGGGACATGACTCCATCATAACCTAAAGAACTTATAGTCTTCATTTTATTTTTAAGTACTAAATCTAGCTGTACATACTGTGGTGTTTGCTGCACTTCCATCTACAATGAGAATTCTTGAGATAAATATACTCATCAGAAGTTTATGTTCAGACCAAGAGACAAAAGAGTTCTCTATAAATTAGAATGTAGCATACCATGATATACTGAATACTTGAAGTGTCTGTACCTACCAAACTTATGAAATGTCTTTTCCACCTTTATGACAGAGTTTTGACTCCCTTCTGACATTGTAAATATGCTAGTTTCTTAATTTTGGGTATACATTTTCTAGTTAGACAAATGTGTTTGTTTTCAGAATTTAAGATTCAGGCATTATAGGAATATGTAAACGATCATCAGTAAATGTTTATCTACCAATTTCCCTGGCTAGAGGCTGTCTTCATTTTATGTAGAAAAAAATGGCTATATCACATGATAAAACAGGGTTTCTCTAATTGATCCTTAACTTGAATTTGCTGAATATATAAACAGCACATACAACATAATAATAACAATAAATAAAAAAAATCCAAAAATGGGCAGAAGACCTAAGCAAGCAATTCTCCAATGATGACAAACAAATGGCCAATAGGCACATGAAAAATGCTCAATATCGTTAATTATTAGATAAATGAAAATCAAAATTACAATGAGGTATTGCCTCACACCATTTAGACTGGCCATCAGTAAAAAGTCCACAAATGATAAATGCTGGAGAGGCTGTGGAGAAAAGGGTACCCTCCTACAGTGCTGGTGGGAATGTAGTTTGGTACAGCCATTATGGAAAACAGTATGGAGATTCCTCAAAAGACTAAAAACAGGCTTACTGTATTTTCCAGCAACCCCACTCCTGGGCATATATCCAGAGGGAGCCTTAATTCAAAAAGATACATACATCCCAATGTGCATAGCAGTACTATTTACAATAGCCAAGACTAGGAAGCAAACTAAATGTCCATCGACAGATAGCTGAATAAAGAAGTGGTGGTATATTTATACAATGGAATATTACTCAGCCATAAAAAAGAATAAAATAATACAATTTGCAGCAACATGGATGGACCTAGAGATCATCGTTCTAAGTAAGCCAGAAAGAAAAAGAAAAAATGTCATATTATATCAATTGTATGTGAAATCTAAAATAAAAAAAATTAACTTATTACAAAACAGAAACAGACTGACAGACATAGAAAACAAATTTATGGCTACCCATTGGGGGAAGGGGTTAGGAAAGAATAAATTGGCAGTTTGGTATTTGCAGATACTATCTATTATATATAAAATTGATAAACAACAACTTTGTACTCTATAGCACGGGGAACTATATTCAATATCTTGTACTAACCTATAATGAAAAAAGTATATGAAAATGAATATATGTATGTACCTGTATGACTGAAATATTATGCTGTATACCAGAAATTGACACATTATAAACTGACTCTACTTCAATTAAAATAAACACTTTCATCAACCACCAAGGACACCTACTTGTTCTTCATAGGTTCAGTGACAGTGCTGAGTTCAGGAGTAAGGTAACAGAAAAAAGTTCTTTTGCATTCAGTATAGCTGGTGAGTTTATACATCGTTATGCTTTTTGGATTTTATTATATCTGGGAGGTTTTCCAACATTTTATGAACATAGTGTTTCAGGACTTTCCTGGATTGAAGCATGATTATGTATCTGGGCAATATCTTAGACTACTCATGACAGCACTTTCCAGATGGTGCTGGAAAATCTCCAATAGCATCAAACTTTTGCCAAAAATTTAGAATTATGAATTTTATGAAGTACAAGTCAAGGGTTTTTTGTGTGTAACATCCTCACAAGGGATTGGGATGGACCTCTGGAAAGTCAGATCAGTACTGATTAAGACACATATCTAATTCTAAAATAAACTTTCAATAATCTTTCACATTCCATGGATAATTATATTAGGTTACTACTCCCTCTTTTGGCCCTGGGTCTTTCTAGTCAATGCTCTTGGGAAATACTAGGCGCTTCAATGAATTCCAGAGTCTGAGAAAATTTTCAAGGAATTAAAACACAGGTTCATTTCTACTCACATCCTGGTATATTCTTGTCCCTAAAGATTTATCTCTTACATTATTATTCAAGCATTCTACTCTTTTCATCTTAAAAAAAAAAAAAAGACCCTCTGGATTTTCCACTTTATCTATCTATCTATCTATCTATCTATCTATCTATCTATCTATCTATCTATCATCTATCTACCTAAACTAATTATCTCTATCTTTATCTCTATCTCTATCTATCCTCTATCTCTATCTCTATCTATCTCTGTTCTTCAAAGCTTACTTCTTAAAAAGAGTTTTCTATACATGGGCAAGTGTTGTGGCATTTAGCAAATAAAAATAAAGGGCATTCTGTATTTTGTCTGGCAACCCTAAATGTTCTCACGGTATTGTTACTTACATTACTCCCAGTAACCTCTCAACTCACACCAGTCACCCTTCCATTGAAATCCGTCTTGCCCATGATCTTTATAAAATTATATGGAAACAATTTTAGTTTATTTGACTTCTTATCATTGGACATTTGACCTCTCTCTTCTTAAAGCACTCTCTTTCTTTAGCTTATATGACATTAAATTTTAACTGTGTCCACTTTACCTCAGGTTCTTTACCTCTGCTATCTAGTCTTTAAATATTGGAATTCCATAGAATTTCATTATGAGTGCTCATTTTTCTCTACCGGATTTCCTCTCAAGAGAAAATCTCATTCAGCATTACAATTTTAACTGTTATCTACATGCTGCTTACTCTAAAATTTGTACTTCCAGTTCCCAAACTGCAGGATGTTATATTCTACTACCTACTTAATATTCTACCTACTGAATTTAAACGTACTCCAGGCAATTGAAACAGAAAATTTTCCAAACTGAGTATCTGACACTCACTTGTTCAACCTCTCTCTCAATCAATATTTGCCATTTTAATAAATCTTACCTTCCCATTGTGCACTTAAGAAACCTGGAAGTAATTATTGACACCATCTCCTATCTTATATCCCATATCCAAATACTAAGCTCTGTAGATTATTCCTCCAAAATAAAATTCTAATAGATCCACATGTTTTCATTCCCATTATCACTATGCCACTCTCTTAAGGAAGTGCTCCATGGCCTCCATTAATCATTCTACTAGTATGAAAACTCAGAACACAATGTAACTATTCTATATAGTATTTGTCACAATTACATTTTTCATATTCAGGATTATTAGATAAATAAATATCTATCTCTTTCACTAGCTTGTATATTCCATGAGAATCTTGTCTTAGTCTGCTTAGCATAGTATTTGGTAAGTAATAGGTGGTAAATAACCATTTGATGAATTAATTATATGATATAAAATTGTTAGTAAGAATTGAGAATTTACCATGTTCCAAGAATGATGCTAATGATGAACATGAGATATCTCTTTTAATTCTCTCAATTATCTTATGAGAAGGTTATTATTATTATTTCCATTTATATTGACAAGGAAATCAAGCCCCAGAAAGTCTAAATATCTTGCAAAAATTTACACAAATTGTTAGAGGAAGAGCTGCAATTTAAAACTGTCCCTTATTTTTCATTTGACAAATTTCTTTATTTCACTTTTCCACCTTTACAAGGTATAATTTACAAATAAAAATTATATAAATTTAAGAGAAACCACATGATTTTTTCCCTTCCGGTTTTATGGAGATATAATTGACACACAGCACTGTGTAAGTGTAAGGTGTACAGCATAATAATTTGACTTACATACATCATGAAATGGTTATTACAATAAGTTTAGTTAACACCCATTATCTCATATTGATATAAAATTAAAGAAATAGAAAAATGTTTTGTGATGAGAATTCTTAAGAATTACTCTATTAACAACTTTCATATTTAACATACAGCAGTGTTAATTATATTTTTCATCCATAGTGCTTACTTATCTTATTACTGGAAGTTTGTACCTTTTGACTGCCTTCGTCCAATTCCCCTTCCTCAGAAACACCACCTCGGGTAACCACATATATGACCTCTTTTTGTGAGTTTTCATGTTTGTTTTTGAAATATAATTGACCTACAACACTATGTTAGTACCTGTTACACAAATGATTTGGCATTTTTGTACATTTCAAAATGATCACCAGGATAAATCTAAGTGTTGATAAATCATCTTAGGAAGATATTACATGGTTATTGACCGTATTTCCTACACTGTACATTTCATACTTATGACTCATTTATTTTGAAGTTTCTACCTCTTGTATCCCTCACCTATTTCTTTTCTTTACCCTCTTCACTCCCTTCTGGGAACCACCTGCTTGTTCTCTATATCTTTAACTCTGTTTCTGTTTTGTTATTTGTGTTCATTTGTTTTTCAGATTCCACGTATAAGTGAAATTATACAGCATTTGTTTTTCTCTGTCTGACATATTTCACTTAGCACAATAACCTCTAGGTTCATCCATGTTGTTGCAAAATGGTAATATTTTATTTTTATGGCTGAATAATAATCCTTTGTACATATATGTCATGTCTTCTTTATCCATTCTTCTAGTGATAGGCATTTGAATTGCTTCCATATCTAGGCTATCATAAATAATGCTGCAATGAAAATAGGGGTGCATCTATATTTTCTAATTAGTGTTTTTGTATTCATTGGATAAGTATCCAGGAGTTAAGTTACTGAATCATATGGTAGTTCTATTTTTAGTTTTTTGAGGAATCTCCATGGTGTTTGTCACATTGTCTGCATCAACTTACATTCTTACCTGCATGAGGGTTCCCTTGTCTCCACAACCTCACCAAGAATTGTCATTTGTTGTGTTATTGATAAATGCCTTTCTGACAGGTATGAAGTGATATCTCATTGTGGTTCTGATTTGCATTTTCTTAATGATGAGTGATGTTGAACATCTTTTAATGTGCCTGTTGTTCATCTGTATGTCTTCTCTAGAAAAAAAGTCTCCAAATCTTTTGCCTATTTTTAAATAAAGTTTTTTTTTAATGTTGAGTTGTATGAGTTCTTTACATATTTTGGATATTAACCTCTTATCATATATGTTGGTTGCAGCTATCTTCTCCCATTTAGCAGGAGGCCTTTTCCTTTGTTGATAGTTTCTTTCACTTTGCAAATCTTTTGTTTGATGTGGTTCCATTTGTATATTTTTGCTTTTGTTTCCCTTGCCTGCAGAGACATATCCAAAATATCACTAAGACCAATGTGAAAGAGTGCACTGCCTAAGTTTTCTCCTAGAAGTTTTATGGTTTCAGATCTTACATTTAAGTTTTTAATCAAATTTGAATTTGTTTTTGTGCAGGATGTGAAATAGTAGTCCAGTTTGATTAATTTGCATGTAGCTGTCCAGTTTTTCCAACAGAATATATTAAAGAGGCTGTTTTTTTCTCACTATAAATTTTTGCTTCCTTTGTCATAGATTAATTGCCCATGTAAGTGTGGGTTCATTTCTGAGCTGTCCAGTCTATTCAGTTGATCAATGTATCTGTTTTTGTGCCAGTACCACACTGTTTTGATGACTGTAGCTTTGTAGTATAGTTTGTAATCAGGGGGCATGATACCTTCAGCTTTGTTCTTAAGATTGTTTTGGTTATTGTAGGTCATTTGTGGTTTGATACAAATTTTAGAATTATTTGTTCTAGTTCTGTGAAAAATACCATTGGTATTTTGATAGGGGTTGCAATGAATCTGTAGATTGCCTTGGGTAGTATGATTATTTAACAATTTTATTTCTTCCAATCCATAAGTATAGTATATCTTTCCATTTGTTTGTGTCAACTTTAATTTATTTCGTAAGTGTCTTATAGTTTTTAGAGTATAGATATTTTACTTCCTCAGTAGACTTATTCCCAGGTATTTTATTCTTTTTGATGCAATTATAAAGTGGATTACTTTAATTTCTTGTTTTGATAGGTTGTTAGTGTATAGAAATGCAACAGATTTCTGTATATTAATTTTATTTCCTGATACTTTTGAATTAATTTATTAGTTCTAATACTTTATTATGTGACAACTTCAGGATTTTCTACATAAACTATCATGTCATCTGCAACCAGTGATAGTTTTACTTCTTCATTTCAAATTTGGATGCCTTTTATTTATTTCTCTTGTCTGATTGCTGTGGCTAGGACTTCCAATATTATATCAATTAAACATGGTGAGAGTGCACATCTTTGTCTTGTGCCCAATATTAGGAAAAATGCTTTCAGCTTTTCACCATTGAAAAGGATGTTGGCTATAGTTTTGTCACTATGGCCCTTATGTTGAATTATGTTTCCTCTATACCCATTTTGTTGAGAGTTTTTATGATAATGGATGTTGAATTTTCTAATACCTGGTTTATTTCACATATCATAATATCATTCATGTTCATCCATCTTGTCACAAATGACAGTAATTCCTTATTTTTTAGATCTCTATTTTATAGATGTGTGTTAATAGTATATATAATACATAATTATATATATAGCAATTTCTTTGCCCATTCATCCATTGACTGGCATTTAGACTGTTTCCATATCTTAGCCACTATGAATAATGCTTCAGTAAACCTGACAGTGCAAATATCTTTTTGAGATAATGATTTTACTCCCTTTGGATATATCCAGACTTAGCTTTGCTGGATCATATGGTAGTTTTATTTTAATTTTTTGAGGAACCTCTTTACTCTTTTTCATAATGACTATACCACTTTACAATTCCCAACAACAGTGCACTAATGTTTTCTTTTCTCTAAACTTCTCCAATACTTATCTCTTATGTTGATAGCCATTCTAACAAATGTAAACTGATACTGTGGTTTTGCTTTACATTTTTTTGATGACTAGTGAAAATGATTCCTTTTTCATATATCTGTTGGCCATTTGTAGGTCTTCCTTGGAGAAGTGTCTATTCAGGTCCTTTGCCAATTTTAAAATTAGGTTACTTGTTATTAAGTTATTGAGTTGTAGGTGTTACTTATATATTTTGGATATTAATTTACTAACAGATGTATGGTGTACAAGTATTTTCTCCCATTCTGTCAGCTCTCTTTTCATGTTTTTGGTTGTTTCCTTTGCTATGCATAAACTTTTTAGTTGGATTGAAAACCACTTGTCTATTTTGGCTTTTGTTGCTTTGCTTTTGAGGGTATATCCACAATATTATTGCCCAGATGATAAGAAGCTTTTTTTCTCTACAGTTTCTTCAAGTAGTCTCATAATATCAGGACTTATGTTTACATTTTTAATCCATTTTGAGTTGACTTTTGTATATGGTGTGAGATAAGGGCCCATTTTATTTCTTCTGCATGTGGATATCTAGTTTTCCCAATACCATTTATTGAGAAGACTATCTTTTCCCCATTGTCTCAAAGATAATTTGACTATATATTCATGGATTTATTCCTGGGCTTCTTATTCTGTTAATTTATTTATATATTTTTAAGTAGGAGTACCTTATTGTTTTGATTTCTGTATGTTTGCAATACATTTTGAAATTAGAAAATGTGATGCCTCCACCTGTTCTTTTATTGTACAAAATTGCTTTGGTAATTTGGGTATTTTTGTAGTTCCATATAAACTTTAGGTGTTTTTTTTAACTTCTGTAAAAAGTGTCAGAATAATTTTGATAAAGATTGCATTGATCCTGTAGATCTCTATGAGTATTATGGGTAATTTAAAAATACTAAGTCTTACAATCCATGCTTTGGGGATATATTTCCATTTATTTGTGTCTCATTTAATTTCTTACATTAATATTTCATAGTTTTCAATGTACGGATATTTCCCTTCCTTGGTTAAACTTATTCTTAAATATTTTATTATTCTTGATGCTGTTGGGAATGGGATTTTCCATCTTGTTTATTTTTTAGATAGCTTATTATTTTTTTGTTGAGAAATTGCAGAAATGCAACTGGTTTTTATATGTTGCTTTTGTATCCTGCAAATTTAGTGAATTTATTTATTAGTTGTAAAAGTTTCTTTGATGACGTTTTTACAATTTTCTATGTAAAAGATAATGTCATCTGCAAACAGTGATAATTTTACTTCTTCCTTTCCAATTTGGATGACTTTAATCCTTTTCTTGAATAATTGTTTTGTTTATGATTTCTAGTACTATGTTGAATAAGAGTGTTTAGAATGGGCATCTTTGTTGTGTTCCTGATCTTGGAGGAAAAACTTTCATCTTTTCACCATTGAGTATGACATTACCTATGGACTTGTTGTATATTGCCTTTATTATGTTGAAGTACATTCCTTGAATCCCTAATTTGTTGAAAGTATTTTATTACAAAAATCTGTTTATATTTTGTCAAATGCTTTTTGTGCATCTATTGAGATGACCATACCATTTTTATCCTTCCTTCTGTTAATGTGGAATATCACATTGATTGATTTGCATAATATTATTATTATTTTTCATTGAGTTATAGTCAGTTTACAATGTTGTGTCAATTACCAGTGTAGGGCACGATTTTTTAGTTATACAAGAACATACATATATTTATTGTCACATTCTTTTACATTGTGAGCTACAAGATCTAGTTTATATTTCCCTGTGCTATATGGTATAATCTTGTTTATCTGTTCTACATATGCCTGTCAGAATCTACAAATTTTGAACTCCCAGTCTGTACCTTCTCAACCCTCTTCCCCCTGACAACCACAAGTTTGTATTCTATGTCTATGAATCTGGTTCTGTTTTGTATCTATGTTCATTTTTTTTTTAATTCCACATATGAGTGATCTCATATGGTATTTTTTTTTTCTTTTTCTGGCTTACTTCACTTAGAATGACATTTGATATATCTTATACACCAGGAATAAATTTCACTTGATAGTAGTGTATGATCCTTTTCATGTGCTGTTGAATTCAATCTGCTAGTATTTTGTTGAGGATTTTTCATCTATGCTCATTCAGGGATACTGGCTTGTAGATTTTTTCCTTTGTTCTTTGTTTACCTTTGCTACTGGCATAATGCTAGTCTCTTAAAGTGAGTTTGGAAGTCTTCCCTCCTCTTCAAATTCTTCAGAGTTTGAAAAAAATAGGTCTTCATTCTTCTTTGTTTATTTGGTAGAATTTACTGTTGAAGCCATCTGGTCCTGGACTTTTCATTATTGGGGGGGTTTCTGCTACTGCCTCAATCTCATCACTTGTTATTGTTCTGTTTATATTTTCTATTTCTTCATGATTCAGTCTTGGTTAGATGTATGCTTCTACTAATTCACCAACATCTAGGTGTATAATTATTCATATTATCTTCATATTTTTTAAACTTATGTGGTATCAGCTATAATGTTTCTCCATTCATTTATAATTTTATTTATTTGTATCTTCTTTTCTCTTGGTTGGTCTAGCTAAAGGGTTTTTTCTATTTTTTAAAATATTTTCAGAAAACCAACTTTTAGTTTAGTTGGTCTTTTGCATTGTTTTCTTAGTCTCTATTTTGTTTATTTCTGCTTTAATTAGTATAATTTCCTTCCTTATGCTGACTTTAGGCTTTGTTATTATTTTTCTAGTTCCTATAAGATCTGCCTTGTTATTAACATAGGCTTTTTATCACTATAAACTTCTCTCTTAGAAATGATTTTATTGCATTCCATAGGTTTTGGAATGATGTTTCAATTTTCATTTTTCTCATGATATTTTTATTTACCTTTTGACTTCTTCCATGGACCATTGGTTGTTCAGGAGTGTTTGGTTTAATTTCTGCATAGCTGTGAATTTTATAATTTTCCTTCTGCTACTAATTTCTAGTTATATATCACTGCAATTGAAAAGATGCTTGATATGTTTTCAATCTTCTTAAATTTGTTAACACATTTTTTATGGTCTAACAAAACATTGACCCTGGGGAAAGTACCATTATTTTTTGACCTGTATATGTATTTTGCTGTTGTTAGATCCATATGGCTTATGTGGTATTAATCAAATATTCTAATTTCATATTGATTTTCTACATAGTGGTCTATCCATTGTTGAAAGTGGGGTATTGAAGTTTCCTACTATTTTTGTATTGTTATATCTCCTCCTTTCAGTTTTCTTAATATTGGCTTTATATTTTAAGTGCTCCTATTTTGGGTTCATATATATTTACAAATGTTTTGTCCTCTTAATTAATTGATCTATTTTTCATTATATAATGACCTGCTTTGTTTCATGTTACAATTTTGACTTACTTAAAGAATATTTTGTCTAATGTATAAGTATATCTGGTCTCTTTTGGTTTCCACTTGCATGGAATACCTTTCCTAATCCCTTTATTTTAAGCCTGTGTGTGTCCTTGAAACTGAAGGCAACATATAACTGTGTCTTTTTTAATCCATTTAGTCACTCCATACCTTTTGATTGGATAACTTAATTCATCTACATTTAAAGTAATTGTTGATAGACCAGGCCTTACTAATACCATCTTAGTGTTTCCTGGCTCTTTTGTAGTTTCCTTGCCCCTTTCTTCTTATTTTGCTGTGTTTCATTGTGATTGATGATCTTCCATAGTGTAAAACTTTAATTTCTTTCTAATTATTTTTAATACTTATTGTAGATTTTTGTTTTGTGATTACCATGAGGCTTACATAAAACATCTATAGTTATAACAGTCTATTTAAAGCTGATAACTATTTAACTTCAGTTATGTACAAACACTATATTTCATTCCCTTTTAAAATTTTATGTTATTGATATCTCAATTTATATTTTTGTATTGTGTATTCATTAACAAATTATTGTAGCTTTAGTTATTTTTAATATTATTGCCTTTTAAATTGTATGCTAGCTAAAAGTACTTTACAAACTACCATACAGCATTTTCTGAATTTGATTTTATATTTGCCTTTACCATTGAGTTCCATAATTTCATTTGTTTTCATATTGTTTCTTAGTGTCCTTTGTTCAACTTGAGAAACTCACTTTATTATTTTTTGAAAGACACATGTAGTAATGAACTCCCTCACCTTTTGTTTATCTGTGAATGTCTTTATCTCTCCTTATTTTTTGAACAATTGCTCTGTTTAGTAAAGTATTTTTTGGTGACAATTTTTTTTCTTTAGAACTTTGAATATATTGTTCTATTCTTTTTTTGTCTTGCAAGTTTTCTGCTAAGAAATCTGCTGATAGTCTTATGGAAGTTCCCTTGTTTTGACAAATTGCTTTCTCTTGCTGCTTTATAAATTCTCTTTTTCTTTGAGTTTTGAGAATTTTATGATAATGTATCTTATTGTAATCATTGAGTTATTCTTTTTGAGGGCCTCTGTTCTTTAGAGATCTAGGTGTCCATATTCCTCTCTATGTTAGGGAAGTTTTCAGCCATTATTTCTTTAAAGAAGCTTTTTCACTCTTTCTTTCTGAAGAGGAAGAAAGTTCCTTCTGGAACTCCTATAATGCACATATTAAGTTTTATAATATCCATATAAACTGGAGGATTTCTTTATTATTTTTCATCATTTTTGTTTATTATTATCCTCTAACAGGACAATTTCAATGACCTGTCTTTGATTTTACAGATTCTTTCTTTTGTTTGATTGATTCTACTGTTGAAGGTTTTTGCTGCATTTTTTAAAGTTCAATCATTGCATTCCTGAGCTCCAGAATTTTTGTTTAGTTCTGTTTTATCATTTCCATCTCTTTATTGAATTTATAGTTTTCTTCATGTATTGCTTTTTATGATTTATTTGAATTCTCTTATCTGTGTTCCCTTGTTATTTGCTGAGCTTCCTTGCAATAACTATTTTGAATTGTATGTCAGGCAATTCATAGCTCTCCATTTCTTTGAATTTGGTTACTGGAAAATTACTGTGTTCTTTTGATGCTATCATGCTTCCTTTTTTTTTTTTCTTTCCTTTTTTTTTTTTTTTTCCTGTGAATACATCCTTGTTACCCCTCATGTTTCCTCTTGAGGGCTATGTCTTAAAACTGTATGTTTTCTCTTTATGTTCCAAATTCAGGCCAGAAGCTGAGAACCTTTGTTTATTTTCCCTAGACAGTGCTCTGAAGTATTCAAGGTTATGCATCTTTTCCCAAACTAGCACAATTGAGGCAGATGTCTGTAAATGTACATGCACAATCTACAGATGCTGACATATCTGGGACACTGCTTATGGAAGGGGAGTACTTGGGATGCACATGTCCTTGTTGGGGGTGAATATGCAGGTGATATACCTTATGAGGTTTATGAGAAAGTCTCTTGGATGGAGTCTGCAAAACTGTTAATAGAATCCATGCTCTTTTATTCAATCTTGTGCCCATTTATAATTCCTGTCTCTTTTCTTCTGCTCCTATATAGCCCCTGGGCTAACCTGTCTTGCCAGTACTCTCAGTATTCTTATTTGAGTGAGAAAGAACTGGGCCTCTTGTCAGTGTCCTGCATAGCTTGGAAGCCAGGTACCCACTATGATCTCACTTTCATTTGTGGGAGCTATCACAGGCCAAATCTCTCTTGGAAATGAACTGTGTCTTTCTAGGGGAGAGAGTGACAGAGGTAAAGTGAAGGTGTTTTTCTTACCCTCTTCAATATGTCTATTCTCAGACATTTTGCTTCAAATCCATATTGGAACACCTTTGCTGGACTCCCAGGCTCCCACAAAGATATTCTTATTCATGGGTGGTTGTAAAAGTTGGTATTACTATGAGTGGATGAGGGCTGAAATTTCATGTTCTGCTATCTAGCTGATTTCCTAAAATTCCACTTAATCTGATTCTTTTAGTCTCCCAAGTTTGTATTTCTAATGGTAAAATTTGTAAGGATTTTAGATTTTGTTTTTTCTAGTTTTGTTTTGAAATTTTGGGTTTGTTTTTATGTGGTTTCACTCATGCAGGAATGAACTTCTATATAAAATGGCATGTACTGCCAAGCAAAGCCTTTATTTTCCTGTCAGTGCTTGTCTTTCACATGTGGTACATGTATTCATAATATACATTACTTTTATGCAGGGCGTATTAATTTTATGATGTATAACACTCCCCACCATGATATAAGCTTCTTTAAAACACTGTTCTGTGGCATTTAATGGGTCCATATCTGAGACCAAGTAACATTATACACTAACCATTTCTGCCTTCATCC
Organism: Camelus ferus; assembly: GCF_009834535.1. Classification (NCBI taxonomy): domain Eukaryota; kingdom Metazoa; phylum Chordata; class Mammalia; order Artiodactyla; family Camelidae; genus Camelus; species Camelus ferus. Next base: position 51,121,996 of record NC_045732.1, on the reverse strand, counting down.
AATATTAATAGACACTTGTTTCCTGAGCTTAGCTACAGAATAGCCTTAATGCCATACTATAGAATTATCTTCATGTTGGTTCAACAAATTAATAAAAGACCTCTTCATTCCCCATTGGGAGTTACATATTCAAGACATTGTTTGACTTTTATAGACAAACAAATCAGGTAATATTATTAAGAGCACACTTAAGTTGAATTTTTGCAACTATGTTGACACTTTTATTATTTCTATCATACTGTGCATTTAAGGGGGTGACATTTACATTTGCGTCTCTAAATCATTCACGAGGGCTTTCATAGTGCCTGGCCCATTAGGCCATACATTGTGAAGGGTTATCCTCTCTTTCTTTTCTATTAATAGATGGTTAATGAATAAATTCTACACACTGATCACAATAACTTAGAATAAAGACTGTTCTTATTATCACCTATGAGATCAAAATAATAAAATGTCTTCTCTTTTCACAATTGAATTTGTGTATTTGTGTTATACACTTCCATTCAGAATATTCTTGTATTAAGGTCTTTTGTGAGAAACAAAAGAAAAGCAACATTGATAAACTTGAGCAAAATGAAATTTAGCAAAAGGATATTGAAGGCTCAAAGAATTAATGGGAAACTAAAGTATCATGAAGATTTGAAAAAGGAAGAAGGAGGAAATAAAAATCAGAACCTATCTTTTAAGAAAGGTCCATGTGTTCAAAAGTTATTTCTAGTTTGCCAGTTCTATTACCACCACCACGTGGCTGCAGCTCTAATAAATATTATGTCCAAATATGCATTCTGACTTTATCGTTTTTTTCAAAATTTAAAGTTCAGGAAAAAAGCTTTTAATTGGTAGAGATTAAGTTATGTATCCAACTTTTTGATCCTCTCAGCACCCATAGTCAGAAGTATGGAGTTGAGCAGTAGGACCTGAGTGCATATAGCATTGTCATGTAAAAACTACACATCATGAGGAAGAGGTAAATTTCTAAGAAAAAACTAGGATGCTATTAGGATGAGTGTGGCTTCTGGCAGCTAAAAAAAATGACAACAATCTGTCCAATGTCTACTATAAACTATCTTCCATGTCAATAATGAATTCTACTCACATTACCTACTGCTTACTTCTGATAATGCACATAACCTTTTATGATATAAACTAATATGGCAGTTTTGTGTGCTTGGTACTGTTGGAGTCAAATGAAATAGCTTGGTTGTTGGGATAGGATACCTTTAAATATTAGATGCATTTATGTGGAAACATTGGGTTAGCATTCCACTTCAATGATGTTCATCTTCATAGATTTCCACAAAATATACCCCACTAAAGATTTCACTATTCCCTAGGCATGGAACTGAGGAAGGAAGAGTGTCAAGTTGCCTAAAAATGTTTAGGAGTTGCATTCTTTAAACTGTATCTACCTAGATATTATCTGGTCATGGCATTGCTTCAAAAAGTGGTGGCATTCTTTTTTCACAATATGTTGGGAAAACACTGAATGGCCCAGAGATCTGTTTACTTCTTCACCTTCTATCTAGATTTAATTCTTTCCTCATCTGTGCTTGGATTTCAGTACAACTTTGACTTTATCATTAATAACCTGATGTAAAATCCAATTAAAGCTAGGATTTGGATTCCTAAGTCTCATTCCTGTTTGTCTCTTTAAACCACTAAATAGATTACTTCCTTTTTAAAATCTATTTAAGACCTTTTGAGTTATGGTAATTTTATTACATTTCTGAGTTGTAACTCCACCCTCTTCTGTGCTTCAGGCCAGTCCAGGTCCCTTCCTCATGGCCAAGTTGATGTGTCAAGAAGTTTCTTTCAGTTGCAGGCAAATAACTGATCCTGTCAATATCCAGCATGTTTCTGCCCATTCTGATCTTCTGCTGCCCTCTCATGGCTGATGCTTGCTTAGCCTCACTTGAGACATAAATAGGCAGATTTGTCTTCTTTTATCTGCCTGTCTATCTATCTATCTATCTATCTATCTATCTATCTATCTATCATCATCATTTATGTCTTACATTGTATCCGATGAAAGAAAGGCAAAAACTCCAGAACAGTCATCATCTTAAGATACATTTAAAAATTGAATTCACAATTAGAATAAATACTATTATTTACAGTCTTTAGTGAAACAGAACCATTAGCTCTACTGATGGGGATTTATTTAATTTTTGCTTATTTATAAGAAAGAATAAAATATTGACATAGAATTTAATTTTGTTGTATTTTAGTAGCCTATTTTAATAGTCTCACTTATAGAACAGACAGCAATGTGTATAAACTAAACAAAATGGAGGAGAAGAGATCAAGATGTCAGAGTATGAAGATGCTAAGCTTACCTCCCCACACAAAACATCAAAATACATCTAGATGTGGGGCAATTCTCACTTAAAAAAAAGACAAACTAGTGACTGGCATAAAAACTTTTCTACAACCAAGGCTGTGAAGAAAATTCCACATGGAGTCAGATAGGAAGGATGGAGAAGTGATCAGGTCAGGACCATAACCCTAGGAGGGGACACAGATGAGGAGGGAAAATCATGGGTTCAGAGATCCTCCATAAGAAATGAGGGGTTTGAACAACATATTGGGCACCCCAGCCCTGAGGTCCAATGCAAGGAAGACAAGTATCCTTAGCTGGTTTGAAGACCAGTGGGACTCATAGGAGGGCTGTAAGAAACTGACACTGTACTCTTGAAGAGCATGCACATGCTTTCTTACTCATGATAACAAGGCAGAGCAGAGGAAGCAGACTGAAACTGACTGGGGCTCTGGCAGATTTCCTATGAATGTACCAGCACATGCTCACCCTCACCAAGTAGTTACCCTGACCCCTCCAACTCTGGTGCAGCTCCCTGCTAGGGCAAAGGCTGCCATTGCTGAAAAATGCACACTTTGGGGGCAGGGTCAGGCCAGAGCTGGCTCAGACCTGGTACTGCACTTGAATGGGATGAGGATGTCCATTATTGGTGTTTGCAGAGGCAGTGGATTGGGAAAAGTCTGGAGCTCTGACTGTCATGCCAGAACCATCCCACTGCATTCCCAGCCCACAGCAGGTACCCACTTTAGATCCTCTTTCTCTAGCACAGCTTCCCTCAGGGGAAAATGTGCTATTGTCAAGATGGGGGGAGTGTATACACTTAGAGGGAATGGTAACAACTAAGCCTTGAAATTCAGGGATTTTGTTCCAGCTCCTTGGGACCCACACCTGCTCCTGCAGAACCCTTGGCTCACACATGGCTTTGACTCTAGCTTTTCTATCTCCAGCCCCACCACAGAATAAGATGATAGCTGACAATACACCTTGGGGGAAGAGCTGACCTGTGGTAACTTTGGATCCAGCTCACCCACCAAAGCCACTAGGCACATGCAGACTGCATTAGATGCTCCCACACAAAGAAACCTCTTCAAAGCAGGGATAGTTAACTGCTTCACTTAATTTCATAGATAAAAGGGCAGAGGACAAGATGGCGGAGTAGAAGGACACTCGTAGCTCACCCTCTCCCACAAATACATGAAGAGTCACATCCACAGACCCACTCAGCTAACCAGAGCACTTGCAGAACTTGGACAGAACATTGTCCTCTTCAAAAGATAGAGTCGCCAAAAATCTGGTAGCAGTAAAGGAAAACAAAAGAAGAAAAGGCAAAACAGAGCAGGATGGGTCCCGTGGGGAGGGAGCGGCAAAGGAGGACCAACGCTCGTTTGCTGGGTCTCCCCTCTCCAACCAAGAGGCCAGCGGGATGCAGGGGGAGACTTCAAGGCTCGGATATGTACAGGGCAGCCCTTGACTGACAGAACTAAGTTAAATAGGCACAGAGGGTCCCTGTGACACCCAGCCCGAGACGCGGCCCAGCAGCTGGGGGCAGGGCCAGGCTGCCCAAGCTGGGCAGAGGACAGGGGCGGCTGCACTGAGGCAGTCCCTGGGGACTGCAAGTGGCTGCACACCGTAGCTGTGGGTGTACAGGGAAGGACAACCTGGGCCCTCCATAAAACAGCACAGTTGATGTGCCCTGGGAAGAAGGGTGCATACCCCCATCTCTGAAAACCCGCAGAAAGTTTTCAGGGGAAGAGAGGCGGGGCTTAGGCACAGCCTCCATATCCTCTGGCGCTGAGCACCCAGGCGGGGGTGGGGGCGAAACCTGCATCCGCACCTAAGGACTTAGCAGCCTCAAAGGCCAGACTGAGACTTATCTACAGCCCAAGGCAGATAGGATCCTTCTGTCCTGGTCCCTCAGAGAACTTGCTCTGCCAAGACAAACAAGGAGCTGGGCTTAGGCTTGGAGCAGGGACAGGGCTGTACCTCAGTCTTCCCCGAGCCCGCCTGTGGAGCGCTGACCCTAGGCTGAACGCACAGTGGCACAGAGCAGTGGAGCGACTGGCGCCAGGAGAGGGCAGAAGGCCCCCCGCCTTTTGGGCAGGAACACAGTCCCTGACCATGGTGCTGAGAGAGGGCGCGACCCCCCTCCTACCTGGCCAGTCTGCAACATCTGACTGTGGCATTGGGAGCAGCAGTGACCCGCCCACCGACAGCAAAGGAGAGCTGCACCTGACCCAGTGTTGGGAGGAGGTGCGATCTGCTTGCAGACAGGCACTGGGAGCAGCACAGACGATGGCGCCAACAGAGGGCCTCTGGAAATAGCAAGCTGAGCTTCCTAAATAGAATGAAGAAAGAAAGACTTCACATTAAAAGCACACAGTCTCCAAGAGAACACCGAGCCCCCTCTTTTTTTCTTTTTTTAAAATCTGTTTCTACCTGTTCTATTTTCTATTACCCTTTTAATTTTTACTTCTTAAACAATTATATATACCCCCAGTTTTAATCCCTTTTAAATTTTTAAAAATATTTTTATTATTATTATTTTAAAAAATTCTGCTTCAACTTGCTCTTCTATTATTCATTATACATTGTTTTTAAACCTTTTTCTCCCTTCTTTTAAAACTCTTTCTCTATCTCTTTTTTATTTTTCTTTTCTAAGTTTTATTCCTAAATAGGCATTAGATAGATAAACTCCTTAAGGACTACAATAAATAACTGATACTCCATAAACAACAGTGCCAGAGAGGTAGGAGCAAGATGAAGAAGCAGAGAAACCATTCCCAATTAAAAGAACAGGAGAAATCCCCTGAAAGAATGATCAATGAAATAGATATCGATAGCCTACTACATCAAGACTTCAAAAAAGGAGGGATCAAAGTACTGAAGGAACTAAAACAGATAGTGTTTAGAGATAAAAACATGTCAAAAATGAAACTGAAGCTTTAAAGAAGAGCCAAGTAGAACTGGTAAACTCATTGGCTGAGATGAGAACTGATCTAAAGGCTGTACAAAGCAGAACAGACAATGCAGAGGAACGAATAAGTGACCTAGAAGACAGGACAATAGAAAGCACCCAATCAGGACAGCTAAGACAAAAACAAATAAAAACTAATGAAAACAACATAAGGGATGTATGGGATAATATAAAGCATGCCAATCTATGCAAAATAGGGTTTCCAGAAGGGAAAGAAAGAGAAAAGGGGATTAAAAAGGTATTAGAAGAAATCATGACTGAAAACTTCCCAAACTTAAAGACAAAATCAGATATCAAGTACAGGAAGCTGAGGGTCCCAAACAGGAAGAACCCAAATAGACTCACACCAAGACATATCATAATCGAGACAGCCAGAGTCAAGGATAAAGAAATGATCCTAAAGGCAGCAAGAGAAAAACAAAGAGTGAGTTACAAGAGAACCCCCATAAGGCTCTCAGCTGATTTCTCTACACAAACACTACAGGCCAGAAGGGAGTGGCAAGATATATTCAAAGCCCTGAATGAAAAAAAGATGCAACCTAGGATACTTTATCCAGCAAGACTATCCTTTAGGATAAAAGGAGACATAAATAATTTCACAGACAAAAAAAGCTACAAGAGTTTAGCAACACTAAACCCATGCTAAAAGAACTACTGAAAGCTCTACTCTAAACAGAAAAGCAGCAGGATGCTACAGAAATGAGAAACTCACAACTGGAAAGGTGATAACTCATGAATTACAAATAAAATAAACACAAAATTATAAAAGAAGACATCCAAATCATTAAGAGTGGGAGAGGGAGGCAGGAAAATATAGAATTTTTTTTCTTTCTTTTTTAAACATTTTGTTCTCAGTAGGATGGGTTTGAGATGATGTTAGTATCAGTTAAGTAAAAACAGTTATAGTAATGGGCTAATAGACCTACAAAAAAAGGTAACCACAAGCCAAAAACTTACAAGGAAGTTACAAAAACTAAATAAAACCCATGATAATACAATGGAAAATTACCAAACCAAAAAGGAAAGAAGAAAGGAACGAGGAAGAAATACCAAATCAACTGCAAAGATAAGTTCAAAATGGCAGTAAACACACATCTATCCTTAATTACTGTATATGTTAATAGACTAAATGCTCCAGTCAAAAAACATACAGTGGCAGACTGGATAATAAAGCAAGAAACTTCAATATGCTGCATAAAACAGACCCACTTTAGGGAGAAGGACATATATAGATTGAGACTGAAAGGATGGAAAAGGATATTCCATGCAAATGGAAAAGCCAAAAAAGCAGGTGTTGCAGTACTGATTTCAGACAAAATAGACTTTAAAACAAAGGCCATAAAGAAAGGTAAAGAAGGACATTTTATAATGATTAAAGGAGTGAAACAAGATGAGGATATTACACCCATCAATATATATGCACCCAATATAGGAGCACCTAAGTACATAAAACAATTACTAACAGAGATAAAGGGGGACATTGATGGGATTACAATCATTGTCAGGGATTTTAACACCACATTAACATCACTAGACAGATCTTCCAGACAGAAAATAAATAAGGCAACAGAGAGATTAAATGATACAATAGAAAAATTAGATTTGGGGGATATTATCAGAGCAATACATCACCCAAAAATAGGGTATACATTCTTTTCAAGTGCACATGGAACATTTTCTAGTATTGATCATATACTTGGGCACAAAAGAAATCTCAACAATTTTAAGAAAATAGAAATTATCTCAAGTATCTTTACTGACCACAATGCCATGAAACTAGAAATCAACAACAGAGAAACAAAGGAGAAAAAAAGAAAGCATGGAGAATAAGCAATGTGCCATTAAAAGAACCATGGGTCAATGGGGAAATCAAAGCTGAAATTAAAAAAATACCATGAGATAAATGAGAATGAATGCACAACCACACAAAATTTATGGGACACAGCAAAGGCAGTGCTAAGAGGGAAGTTTACAGCAATACAGGCCTTCCTCAAAAAAAGAAGAACCATCTCAAATAAACAATCTAACCCACCAACTAAAAGAACTAGAAATAGAAGAACAAAGAACCTCAAAAGGCAGCAGAAAGAAGGGAATTATAAAGATTAGGGAGAAAATAAATAAAATAGACTTTAAAAAAAATAGAAAAAATCAAACAAAGCAAAAGCTGGGTTTTTGAAAAAGTAAATAAAATCTACAAACCTCTGACCAAACTCACAAAGAAGAAAAAAGAGAGAGCACAAATAAGCAAAATAAGAAAGGAAAATGGAGAAATTACAATAAATAAAAAAGAAATAAAGAATATCATACGAGAATATTAAGAAAAACTATATAGAACAAAACTGGATAACCTAGAGGACATGGACAAGTTTGTGGAAACATACTGTCCACCAAAACTGAATCAAGAAGAATCTGAACACTTGAACAATCCGATCGCTAGAAAGGAAATAGAAATAGCAATTAAAAACCTCCCTACAAATAAAAGTCCAGAACCGGATGGCTTCACCAGGGAATTCTACCAAACAGAAAGAAAAACTCCCACCAGCCCTTCTCAAACTCTTCCAGAAAATTGAAAAGGAGGGAACACTACCAAACTCATTCTATGAAGCCACCATCACCCTGATATCAAAACCAGGCAAAGACACGACCAAAAATGAGAATTATAGGCCAATATCAGTGATGAACATAGATGCCAAAATCCTCACTAAAATATTAGCAAATAGAATCCAACAGCACATAGAAAAGATTATACATCATGACCAAGTGGGGTTCATCCCAGGGACACAAGGCTGGTTCAACATATGCAAATCAATCAATGGAATACATCACATCAACAAGAGAAAGGATAAAAAACACATGATCATCTCAATAGATGCAGAAAAGGCATTTGATAAAATTCAACACCCATTTATGATAAAAACTCACCAAAGTGGGTAAAGAGGGAACATATCTCAACATAATAAAAGCTATATATGACAAACCTACAGCCAGCATAGTACTCAATGGTGAAAAACTCAACAGCTTCCCACTAAAATCTGGGACAAGACAAGGATGCCCACTATCACCACTCCTATTCAACATAGACTTGGAAGACCTAGCCACAGCAATTAGGCAAGAGAGATAAATAAAAAGGATCCAAATTGGAAAAGAAGAGGTAAAAGTGTCACTATATGCCGATGACATGTTACTACATATAGAAAATCCTAAATGATCCACACAAAAGCTACTAGAGCTGATCGAAGAATTCAGCAAGGTAGCAGGTGACAAGATTAACGTTCAAAAATCAGTTGCATTTCTTTACACTAATGATGAATCAACAGAAAAAGAATGTAAAGAAACCTACTTTAAAATAGCACTGAAAATAATAAAATACCTAGGAATAAATCTAACCAAGGAGGTGAAAGAATTATACACAGAAAACTATAAACCATTGATGAAGGAAATTAAAGAAGACTTCAAAAAATGGAAAGATATCCATTTTCTTGGATTGGGAGAATCAATATTGTTAAAATGGTCACACTGCCCAAGGCAATCTATAGATTTAATGCAATCCCTATCAAATTACCCAGGACATATTTCACAGAACTAGTACAAATCATAATAAAATTTATTTGGAACAGTCAAAAACCTAGAATTGCCAAAGCATTACTGAAAGGAAAGAAAGAGGCTGGAGGAATAACTCTCCCAGACTTCAGACAATATTATAGAGCTGCAGTCATCAAGGCAGCATGGTATTTGTACAAAAAAAAAAAAGACATATAGACCAATGGAATAGAATACACAGCCCAGAAATGAACCCACAAACTTCTGGTCAACTCATCTTCGACAAAGGAGGCAAGAATATACAATGGAATAAAGACAGTCTCTTCAGCAAATGATGTTGGGAATACTGGACAGCAGCATGTAAAGCAATGAAGCTAGAACACTCCCTTACACCATACACAAAAATCAACTCAAAATGGATCAAAGACTTAAACATAAGACAAGATACAATAAACCTACTAGAGGAAAATATAGGCAAAACATTATCTGATATATATCTCAAAAATGTTCTCCTAGAACAGTCTACTCAAGCAAAAGAAATAAAAGCAAGAATAAACAAATGGGACCTAATGAAACTTACAAGCTTCTGCACACCAAAGGACACCATAAGTAAAACAAAAAGACAACCTTCAGAGTGGGAGAACCTTTTTGCAAATGAAACCAACAAAGGCTTAAAATCCAGAATATATAAGGAGCTCATATTACTTAAGAAGAAAAAAAAACAAACAACCCAATTCAAAAATGGGCAGAAGACTTAAACAAGCAGTTCTCCAAGGAAGACATACAAATGATCACTAGGCATATGAAAAAATGCTCAATATCACTAATTATCAGAGAAATGCAAATCAAAGCTATAATGAGGTATCACCTCACAGCAGTCAGAATGGCCATCATTCAATAATCCACAAATGATAAATGCTGGAGAGGCTGTGGAGAAAGGGGGACCCTCCTTCACTGCTGGTTGGAATGCAGTTTGGTGCAGCCACTGTGGAAAACAGTGTGGAGATTCCTCAAAAGACTAGGAATAGACTTACCATATGACCCAGGAATCCCACTCCTGGGCATATATCCAGAAGGAGCCCTACTTCAGGATGACACCTGCACCCCAATGTTCATAGCAGCACTATTTACAGTAGCCAAGACATGGAAACAGCCTAAAGGTCCATCAATGTATGACTGGATAAAGCATTTGTGGTATATTTATACAAGGGAATACTACTCAGCCATAAAACCCGACAACATAATGCCATTTGCAGGAACATGGATTCTCCTGGAGAATGTAATTCTAAGTGAAGTAAGCCAGAAAGAGAAAGAAAAATACCTTATGAGGTCGTTCATATGTGGAATCTAAAAAAAAAAAAAAAAGGCAAAAAAACAAAGCATAAATACAAAACAGAAACAGAATCATAGACATAGAATACAAATGTGTGCTTACCAAGGGGGCGGTGGGTGGGAAGGGATAGATGGGATTTCAAAATTGTAGAATAGATAAACAAGATTATACTGTATAGCACAGGGGAATATACACAAGATCTAATGTTAGCTCACAGAGAAAAAAAAGTGACAATGAATATATATATGTTCATGTATAACTGAAAAATTGTGCTCTACACTGGAATTTGACACAATATTGTAAAATTATCATAAATCAATAAAAAATGTTAAAAAAAAGTTAAATCCACTAAAAAAAAAGACTAAGTTCAGGGTTATTGCTATGTTCATGGTTAGTTCTAGGTTCAGGGTTAGGGCTAGTTTCAGGTTTAGGGCTAGGTTCATGTTTAGGGGTAATTTCAGGTTTAGGGCAAGGTTCAGGGTTTGGGCTAGGTTCAGGGTTAGAGCTATTTTCATGTTTAGGCCTATTTGAGAGTTAAGACTAGGTTCACTTTTAGCACGCAGTTCAAAATTAGGTTTAGTTGAATACTTAGTTCTAGTTTCAGGGTTCGGTGTAGGTTGAGGTTTAGGGCTAGGTGCAGGGTTAGAGCTAGTTTTAGGGATAGGTCTAGGTTGAGGTTTAGGTCTATTTGCAGGCTTAGGGCTAGGTTCATGGTTGGGGCGATTTGCAGTGTTAGGGCTAGGCTCAGGTTTAGGGCTATGTTGACTGTTAGGGATAGTTGCATGGTTACGGATACGTTCAGGTTAGGGCTAGTTGCAGGATTGGGGCTAGGATTACTGTTTGGGCTAGGTGCAAGTTTAGGGCTAATTTCAAGGATAGGTCTATGTTAATTGTTAGGTCTAGTTGCAGGATTTGGGTTTGGTGCAGGGTTAGGGCAAGATCCAGGTTTAGGTCTAAGTGCAGGATTTGGGCTAGGTTTAGGTTTAGGTCTACGTTTAGAATTAGAGCTGGGTTCAAGGTTAGTGCTAGGTTCAGGGTTATCATTAGCATCAGGGTTAGGGCTAGGTGAAGCGTTAGGTCTAGGTTCAGGGTTAGGGCTAAGTTCAGGTATATGGCTGGGCTAAGTTCAGGTATATGGCTAGGCTCAGGGTTAGGACTAGGTTGAAGTTTAGGTCTTCGTTCAGGATTAGGGCTATATTCAGAATTAGGGCTAGGTTCAGCGTTAGGAAAATGTTTAGGTTTAGGGATAGTTGCAGGGTTAGGGCTAGGTTCTGGTTTAGGGATATATTTAGGTTTAAGGCTAGGTGAAGTGTTAGGCCTAGTTGCAGATTTAGGCCTAGTTTTAATTTTAGGGCTAGGTTCACATTTAGGGCTAGGTGCAGGGTTAATTCTAGCTTGAGGTTTAGTTATAGGTTGAGGGTTAGGGCATGTTTCAGGGTTAAAGCTAGGTTTAGGGTTAGGTCTAGGTTCAGGGTTAGGGATAAGTTCAGAACAAAAAAAAAAAGAATATACAATGGAGAAAAGAGTTTCTTCAATAAGTGGTGCTGGGAAAACTGGACAGCTACATGTAAAAGCATGAAATTAGAATATTTTCTAATATCATATATAAAAATAAACTCAAAATGGAATAAATACCAAAATATAACACTGAAAACCATAAAATTTCTAGATGAAAACATAGGCAGAACCCTCTTGGACATAAAATTGTAGCAATATATTTTTGGAACTGTCCCCTCAGGCAAAGGAAACAAAAACAAAAATAAGAAAATGGGATTTAATTAAACTTAAATGTTTTTGCACAGCAAAGGAAACCATCAACAAAACAGAAAGGTAACATATTGAATGGGAGAAGATATTTGCAAATGATATGACTGGTGGGGGGTTAATATCTATAACATATAAGCAGTTAATAAAACTCAATATAAAAAACAACCTAATTGAAAAATTGGTAGAAGACTTGAATAAATATTTTTCCAAATAAGATATATAGAAATCCAACAGGCACATGAAAAGGTGCTCAACATCATTAGCCATCAGAGAAACGCAATCAAAACCACAAGTAGATATCACCTCACAACTGTCTGAATGGCTAAATTTGTGGTCAAAAAGACCAGAAATAACAAATGTTGATGAGGATGTGGAGAAAAGGGGACTGTAGTATACTTTTGGTTGGGTTGTTAATTGGTGCAGCCACTATGGAAAACAGCATGGATGTTCTTCAAAAAAATAAAGATGGAACTACCATATAATCCAGCAATTCCACTCCTGGGTTTTTAAGAAACAAAAACACTAATTCAAAAAGATACATGCACTCCAATATTCATAGCACCATTAGTTACAATTGCCAAGATATGGAAGCAACTGCTAAGTGTACATCAACAGATGAATTGATAAAGATAACATGGTATATTTATATATACTATTGTATAATACTCAGCCACAAAAAGAATGACATTGTGCCTTTTGCAACAGCATGGATGGACAAGGAGGATATCATTCTTAGTGAACAATGTCAGAGAAAGACAAATACTTTGTGTTGTCACATATGTATAATCTTAAAAAAATGAAACACATGATTGAATATAATACAATAACAAAACAGAAGCAGACTCACAGAGATACAGAACGGGTTACTAGTATGGAGAGAGAAGTGGGGAAGGGAAAGATAGGTGTAGGGGATTAATAGGTACAAACTACTGTGTATAAAATAAATAAGCTACAGGAATACATTATACAGCACAGGGAATATAGCCAGTGTTTTATAGTAACTGCAAATGCAAAATAATCTATAAAAATATTGGCTCACTCTGTTATATATCTGTAAATAATATAACATTGTAAATGTACTATACTTCAACAAAAAGAAATAAATGAATACATACATACATACATAGCATTTGGTATGTCTTGATGATAGGAAAAACCTATGTCCAAAGTCTATAAAGTAAAAAATTAATATTACATCAATAAAAATTAAGGAAATTAATCCTAAGGCAGATACTGATTTCTGAGAAAATGTAAGCAGAACAAAGGCTAATCTTATTTGTATTTCTACCAGTATACTACTACTATTTTACTTCTAACACTATTATCTTTCCTCTTTTCCTTTTTCAACTTTTAGTTTTTCTTTTGTTTTTTCTTATCCCAGAGATTGACCTTCAAATTGTTAGTGGAATGAAGCCTGATTTCCACATTTTCTTTAAAAGTCTCCTATGTCATCATCCAAGGTTTGTCATGTTTTTTACTTAGTTTTCTTCCCTCCAGTCCCAACCATGTCATACCCAAATGAAAGAGGCAATGGTGCAAAAAGCCCAGCCAATATGAATGTTAAGCACACAGAAGAAGTGAGTGGCCGGGAATAATGGTTTGGGAGTCAGGAGAGGGAAAACAAGAAACAGAATCTGGCCATGGTGGTAGATGTTAAGTTGTGGAATAAAACCCGGAGGTGGCTCCCAGAATAGAAACTGATAAAATAAGAATCTGAAAGTAAAATGCAGGAGGCAAAATTTTGGGAGGAGTTTGAGGTCTACAGAAATATAAATAGATATATTAAAGTGCAATAATTTGACTTTAAACATAGGAAACTATCACTTATTTCTCTTAAAGTTTGATTTCATCAGTGTCTCTTTGGACATAGATAGAGAAGGTAGGGCTCTACTTCCACTGGGTACTCCTTCAGCTTTCCTAAAACTTTTTGGATTAGCCATTTGATATCTAACTCCATCCCTCTTTTCTTCTCCTCTCCTCCTCCTCCTTCTTCTTCTCTGTCTCTCTCTCTCACACACACACACACAAATCACACACACACACACACACACATCTTTGTCTCTCTCCAAGAACCCTGGGACTGAAAGGGAGGCTGTTAGTTAACGATTTCAACAGAGTGAAATTCTTGGTCTACTCTTCAGGTCTATCTCTCTCAGTCGATTTATCTCCTGCTGGTTGGAATCTAATATAGCCCAGATGTCATACCTAAATTCCTCATCCTCCAAGGTATGAGTAGGGTACTAAGTGCAGATTGGAGAATGGAAAATGGGGTCCTTGTTATTCAGACAGAAGATTAAGAGAAAATGTCATATACCTGGAGAGATGATAGTATCTATTGCCAAAAATCACCCAGATGACGATGGCAGTTAAGGGGAGTGTGTCCAAGAACTTTCTATCCACTTTTCTTCATGAATGGGAGGACAGTATGAAGTGTGTAGATAGGTACATGTGATGTTCTCTGCTAGGAACTTTCAAATTACATTCCATGGAAACCTAGAGATATCTCAGGGGGGGCAATAAATCATTCCTTATATCCATCCTCTTTTTCATTGGAGCATTTCCACTATTATGAATTTTGTATGTTAGGTATCTATAAAAATTTTCATTTGAAGAAAAGAAAAACATATGTTTAAGGACTATTGCTCTTTTCAATGCAACACCCAGCATTAGTTGTTGGTCAATAGAAAGTTTGCAATAGATATTTATTTCTGACGTGTGGTTTGAAGAACTCAAGAACTCAGACTTGTGGGTAATTCTCTACAGTGAGGTTGCTAGTGAATGAGACTAGCTTTGAGAGTAAGGAAGTGTTGAAAATTATAGAAAATTGATAATGGCCAAAATTAGTTATACTGCTAGTAGGTATTGGTTGAAATATTCTGATGTGTGCATTGCCAATATTATATTTAGCTAGTTAGGTTATCTAACTAGGGATAATATCCTTAGAAAAGATAAACTTTGGGAAGAAATGCCTCCTCCCACCCCAAGAACTTGGAAATACATTTTTAAAATCTGGTAAAAATTTAACCCATAAGGACACAGACACACAATTTATTTGATGAAAATGCCCTATATCAGTGGTGGGGCATCTCAAGCTTGTCATACAAGAGCCTTATTGCATATATATAGAAACTATATACTTCAAGCATCAAAAATGATATCACCAGAAGACCAAACTGGTGAATATTTGCTACACATATCATCTTAGACAAAGAGTTAATTTTCTTAATATATGTAGAACCCTTATAAACAAATAAGCAAAGAAATAAACATAACTAAATAAATAATCAGGCAATGGATATAAGCAGATAAAGGAAATATATATAGTCCAAAATGTAAGAAAAAGTCTTCTACATCACTCATAAAAAGACAAATTCAGAATTGAAACTGCAGGATCATATGACAGTTTTTTTTTTAATATTTTGAGATATCTCCATACTGTTTTTCATAGTGGCTGCATCGATTTACATTTCCCTTAACAGTGCATGAAAGTTCCCTTTTGTCCACATTCTCCCCAACACAATTTTTTTTCCTTTATAATAGCCATTCTGACAAGTTTGAGGTTATATCTCATTGTGGTTTTGATTTGCATTTCCAGGATGATAAGTGATGTTGAGCAGCTTTTCATGTGCCTGTTGGCCATCTGCATGCCTTCTTTGGAAAAATGTCTATTAAGGGCCTATGCTGATTTTTAATCAGACTTTAAATATTGAGTTGTATGAGTTCTTTATAAATTTTGGATATAATTAAAACCCCTTTGAGATTCAATTAAATAATATTTTTATCTTTCTTCCCTTGCTTGACTCACAATACTGTCCAGTATATTTTCAGTTTTTAAACCTAATATATCCAATATATCTCCTTCCAAAATTGGTCATTTTTATTATGGATTAAGTTTAGTGTCTGTTTGCTGTTTTTTAGAGATGATCCTACATTACGTAGATTTTTCCTTTTAGTTTTGCCTACACAATGTGTAATTCCACATTTGAGAGAGTGGCCACCATTAGAAAGTGGCATTGTCTTTGAGATTAGACAATTCAAACTGCAAACCATGAACAATAATACATAGATTTTTTGCTGAATAGCACATAGTTAGGGGGAACCTAGGGACACCCTTAGCTAGATCCTTGGTTTTTCTGACCCTGTTTTCTCACAATTAATGATGATAAAGATATATGGGTACATACATTATTTCTGTGGTGCTCCTTATGATGATGTAATAAACTTCTACATATCCAATTTGTTCCCTTCCAAAAGAGAGTACCTGTTAGTCACATTACTGTCATAATACTAGTCTTTGCACAGGAGCATATATGTTCTGTGGCACCAAGTGTTATTTATAAAATTGCTGTAAGTTCCAAAGTCCACCAAAAAAAAAAAACATTAACAGGGATATGGTAGTGTTCATAAAGTTATAAATTTGTGCATCAATAATTAACCATGGGGCAGTTATAAACTGGTAGGTGTTAAGAAGGCATGACTTGGGCTGGCCTATCTCATGGTATCTTTATTGGAAGACTAAAGTGATCTTCCTGGAAGGAATATTGGTAATTTGCTAAGCATTTTCTGTGTGGCAGCCCACTTGCTTGATATATATAAGTA
>NC_045732.1:51049257-51105366 GCF_009834535.1 Camelus ferus | reverse complement strand
CTGTCCCTTCCCACTACCCACCCCCTTGGCAACTACAAGTTTGTATTCTATGTCTATGAGTCTGTTTCTGTTTTGTATTTATGTTTTGTTTAGTATTTTTTCTTTGATTCTGTATATGAGCGATCTCATATGGTATTTTTTTCTTTCTCTTTCTGGCTTACTTCACTTAGAATGACATTATCCAGGAACATCCATGTTGTAGCAAAGGGTGTTACGTTGTCGGTTTTTATGACTAAATAGTATTCCATTGTATAAATATACCACCATTTCTTTATCCAGTCTTCTGTTGATGGACATTTAGGGTGTTTCCATGTCTTGGCTACTGTAAATAGTGCTGCTATGAACATTGGGGTGCAGGTGTCATTTTGAAGTAGGGTTCCTTATGGATATATGCCCAGGAGTATTCAACATAGTATTGAAAGCCATTGCCACAGCAATCAGGCAAGACAAATAAATAATAGGAATCAAATTTGGAAAAGAAGAGGTAAAATTGTCACTATATGCAGATGGCAAGACACTATATGCAGAAAACCCTAAAAGTTACACACAAAAACTATAAAAACTAGAAAAATAATTCAGCAAGATAGCAGGATAGAAGATTAATGTACAAAAACCAGTTGCATTTCTTTACAGTAATGGTGAATCCACAGGAAAAGAAAGTAAAGAAATAACCTCTTTTAAAATAGTACCCAAAGTAGTAAAATATCAAGGAATAACTTTGACCAAGTAGGTGAGAGACTTATGTATGCAGAACTACAAAACATTGATTAAGGAAATTAAAGAAGACTTTAAAAAATTGAAAGATATCCCATGCTCCTGGATTGGAAGAATCAATATTGTTAAATTGGACATACTGCCCAAGGCAATCTACACATTTAATGCAATCCCTATCAAATTACCCAGGACATATTTCTCAGAACTAGAACAAATAATAATAAAATTTATATGTTGTCATAAAAGATCCAGAATTGCAAAAGCATTACTGAATAAAAAGAATAAGTCCGTAGGAATAACCCTCTGAGAATTCAGATAATACTGCAGAGCTACAGTAATCAAAAAAGCATGGAATTAGTACAAAAACAGACATAATGGAACAATGAAATAGAATAGAGAGCCCAGACATGAACCCACATACTTCTGGTCAAATATTCTTTGACAAAGGAGGCAATAACGTACAATGGAATAAAGACATTCTCTTCAGCAAATAGTATTGGGACAACTGGACAGCAGCATGTAAATCAATGAAGTTAGAATACTCCCTCTCACTATACACACAAATAAACTCAAAATGGATTAAAGACTTAAACATGAGACAAGACACAATAAACCTCCTAGAAGAAAATATAGGCAAAATCTTATCTCACATACCTCTCAAAAATGTTCTCCTAGGGCAGTCTACCCAAGCAATAGAAATAAAAGCAAAAATAAACAAATCAGGCCTAATTAAACTTACAAATATTTGAACTGCAAAGGAAGCCATAAGCAAAACAAAATGACAACCTACGGAATGGGAAAAAATATTTACAAAAATGAAACTGACAAGGGCTTGATCTCTAGAGTATATAAACAGCTCATACAATTTAATAACAAAAAAACAAAGAACCCAATCCAAAAATGGGCAGAAGACCTAAGCAAGCAATTTTCCAATGATGACATACAGGATAGAATCCAAGATGGCAGAGTTGTAGGACTCTCATAGCTCACCCTCTCCACAAATACACCAAGACTCACATCCATGGCCCACTCAGCCAAGCAGAGCACCTGCAGAACTCTGACAGAACATCGTCCTCTTCAAAAGACACAGACACCAAAAATCTGGTAGGAGAAAAGGAAAAAAGAATGAAGAAAAGACAAAACACTGTGGGACTGGTCCCGCGGGGAGGCAGCGGCAAAGGACAACTAGCACTCATTCGCTGGGTCTCCCCCCTCCAACGGAGAGGTCAGTGGGATGGAGGGGGAGCTTCTGAGGCCTGGATCTGTACGGAGCAGCCCTTGACCGACAGAACTAAGTTAAACGGGCACAGAGGGTCCCTGCAACACCCAGCCCGAGACACAAGCTGGCAGCTGGGGGCTGGGACAGGCTACCCGAGCCAGGTGGAGAACTGGGGCAGCTGCACTGAGGCAGCCCTGAGGGACTGCTGGGTGCTGCGTGCTGTGGATGAGTGGGTACACAGGGCAGAACAATCTGGGCCCTCCATAAAACAACATGGCTTATGTGCCCTGGGGGGAAGGGTGCATACCCCCATCTCTGAAAACCTGCAGAAAGTTTTCAGGTGAAGAGAGGTGGGGCTCAGGCAGAGCAGCCATATCCTCTGGTGCTTAGCACCCAGTCGGGGGTGGGAGTGAAACCTGAATCTGCACCTAAGGGCTTAGCAGCCTCAAAGGCCAGACAGCGACTTGTTTACAGCCCAAGACAGATAGGATTCTTCTGCCCTGGTCCCTCAAGGAACTTGTGCCACCAAGACAAACAAGGAGCTAGGTTTTGGCAAGGAGCAGGGGTGGGGTTGTTCCACGGTCTTCCCCAAGCCCGCCTATGGAGCATGGACCCGAGGCAAAGCGGGCAGCGGCACACAGCAGGGGAGCAACAGGCACCAGGAGAGGGAGTGTGGCCACCGGCCTTCCTGCCAGGAATGGAGCACCTGACCATGGTGCTGGGAGGAGGCACGATCAGCCCGCCTTCTTGGCCAGTCAACATCTGACTGTGGCATCCGGAGGGGGAGTGACCCGCTTGCCCACAGCGAAGGAGATCTGCACCTGACCCAGTGTTGGGAGGGGGCGCCATCTGCTTGCTGACATTCACTGGGAGCAGCATAGACGAGGGCTCCAATGGAGGGCCTCAACAGAAGGCCTCTGGAAACAGCAAGCTGAGTTCGCAAAACAGGGTGAAGACAGAAAGACTTCTCATTAAGAGCACAAAGTCTCCAGGAGAACATCACCCTTTTTTTAAAATCTGTTTTAACTTGTTCTATTTTCTATTACCATTTTAATGTTTATGTTTTAAACAATTATATATGCTTCCAGTTTTAATCCCTTTTAAATTTTTTAAAAAATACTTTTATTACTATTATTTTAAAAAATCCATGTCATTTCCTTTTTATTTATCTTGGTTTTGATCTCTTGTTATTGATTCGACACAGGTCTCAAATATTTTTTTCCCCTTTTCTCTTTTTTTTTAAAGGTTTTTAAAAGATGTCTCAACCCAATTGCTATTCTGCTACAACTTGCTCTTCTATTATTCATTATACACTGTTTTCAAACCTTTTTCCCACCTTCTTTTAAAATTCTCTTTATTTTTTTATCTGTTCTATTTTCTATTACCTTTTTAATTTCTACTTTGTAAACAATTGTATATGCTTCTAGTTTTAATTCTTTTAAAATTTTTCTTTTAAATTAGATATATTATTATTATTTTTTAAAAATCCACCTGATTTCATTTTCATTTTTTTGGTTTTGATCTCCTGTTATTCATTATACAGAGATATCAAATATTGTGTTTTGATATTTTTTCCTTTATTTTAAGGGTTTTTAAAAGGACGTCTCAACTCGATTGCTAGTCTGATTCAAATTGCTCTTCTATAATTGATTATCCACTGTTTTCAAACCTTTTTTTACCCTTCTTTTAAAATTCTCTTTCTTTCTCTCTCTATTTTTTTAAGTTTTATTCCTACATAGGCATTAGATAGATAAATAAATAAACTCCTTAAGGACCACAAAAGATAGCTGATTCTCCATAAGCCACTGTGCCTGAGAGATATGAACAAGACGAAGAAGCAAAAAAACCATTTCCAAATAAAAGAACAAGACAAATCCCTTGAAAGAACAATCAATGAAATAGACATCTGTAGCCTAGTTGATCAAGATTTCAAAAAAGGGGTGATAAAAGTACTGAAGGAACTAAAAGAGATAGTGTTTAGAGATATAAAATATGTCAACAATGAAACTGAAGCTATAAAGAAGAGCAAAGTAGAATTGGTAAACTCATTGAATGAGATGAAACCTGATCTAAATGTTGTGCAAAGCAGACTAGATAATGCAGAGGAATGAATAAGTGACCTAGAATACAGGATAACAGAAAGCACCCAATCAGAACAGCTGTGAGATAAACAAATGAAAGCAATGTAAGGGACCTATGGGATAATATAAAGCATGCCAATCTTCACATAATAGGGGTCCCAGAAGGGGAAGAAAGATCAAAGGGGATTGAAAAGGTATTTGAAGAAATCATGACTAAAAACTTCCCAAACCTAAAGAAGCAATCAGGTATCCAAGTGCAGGAAGATAAGAGGCTCCCAAACAGTAAGAACCCAAACAAACTCACAGCAAGACACATCATAATCAAGATGGCCAGGGTCAAGGATAAAGAAATGATCCTAAAGGCAGCAAGAGAAAAGCAGAGTGAGGTACAAGGGAACCCCCATAAGGCTCTGAGCTGATTTCTCTACACAAACACTACAGGCCAGAAGGAAGTGGCAAGATGCACACAAAGTCCTGAATGAAAAAAAAAAAATGCAGCCTAAGATACTTTATCCAGCAAGGCTATTCTTTAGGATAGAAGGAGAGATAAAGAATTTCACAGAGAAACAAAAACTACAAGAGTTTAGCAACAATAAACCCATGCTAAAAAATGTTGAAAGTTCTACTCTAAATAGAAAACCATCAGGATACTACAGAAATGAGAAACTCATAACTGGAAAGGTGATAACTCATGAATTACAAATAAAATAAACACAAAATTGTAAAAGGAATCTAAATCATTCAGAGTGGGAGAGGGAAGCAAGAAAATATAAAGTGTTTTATTTAAATTTTTTGTTCTTGGTAGGATGGGTTGAAATTAAGTTACTATACGTTTAATAAAACAGTTATAGTAATGGGCTAATAGACTTACAAAAAATGGTAACAACAAGCCAAAACTTTCAAGAGAGTCACAAACACTAAATAAAATCCATGATAATACAAAGGAAAATAATCATACCACAAAAGGAAGAAGAAAGAAGCAAAGAGGAAATATCAAATAAACTGGAAAAATAAGTTCAAAATGGGAATAAACACACATCTATAATTAATTACTGTAAATGTTAATGGACTAAATGCTCCAGTCAAAACACATAGAGTGGCAAACTGGATAATAAAGCAAGAACCTTCAATATGCTGCATACAAGAGACCCACGTTAGGGAGAAGGACATATAGAGATTGAGTGTGAAAGGATGGAAAAGGATATTCCATGCAAAGGAAGAGCCAAAAAAGCAGGTGTGGCAGTAATGATTTCACACAAAATAGACCTTAAAACAAAGGGCATAAAGAAGGATAATGAAGCACATTTTATAATGATTAAAGGAATAATACAAGATGAGGATTTTACATTCATTAATATATATGCACCCAATATAGGAGCACGTAAGTACATAAAACAATTACTAACAGACATAAGGGGGTATAGAGATGGGAATACAATCATTGTCAGAGATTTTGACACCACATTAACATCACTAGACAGATCTTTCAGACAGAAAATAAATAACACAACAGGGAAATTAAATGATACAATAGAAAAATTAGATTTGGTGGATATTTTCAGAGCATTAAACCCCCCCCAAAATAGGATATACATTCTTTTCAAGTGCACATGGAACATTTTCAAGAATTGATCATGTATTCAGGCACAAAAGACACCTCAATATTTTTAAGAAGATAAAAATTATCTCAATCATCTTTACTGACCACATTGCCATAAAACTAGAAAACAACTACATAGAAACAAAGGAGAAAAAAAAGAAAAGCATGGAGATTAAACAATATGTTATTAAAAACCAGTGGGTCAATGATGAAATCAAAGTTTAATCTGAAAAATACCTTGAGACATTTGAAAATGAAAACACAACACAAAATTTATGGGATGCAGAAAAGGCAGTGCTTAGAGGGAAGTTTACAGAGATACAGGCCTTCCTCAAAAAAGAAGAATAATCTCAAATGAACAATCTAACCCACCAGCTAAAAGAATTAGAAAAAGAAGAGCAAAATCCCTAAAAGTCAGCAGAAGGAAAGAAATAATAAAGATCAGGGAGGAAATAAATAAAATAGAGATTATAAATACAATAGAAAAACTGAATCAAACCCAAAGCAGGTTTTTTGAAAAAGTAAATAAAATCGACAAACCCTTGGCCAAACTCACAAAGAAGAAAAAAGAGAAGCACAAATTAACCAAATAAGAAAGGAAACTGGAGAAATTACAATAAATAAAACAGAAATACAGAATATCATATAAGAATACTATGAAAAACTATATGGAAACAAAATGAAAAACTTAGAGGAGATGGATAAATTTCTGGAAACATACAGTCCATGAAGACTGAACCAAGAAGAAACTGATCATTTGAACAAACAGATCACTGGAAATGAAATTGAATTAGCAATAAAAAACCTCCCTACAAATAAAAGTCCAGGACCAGACGGCTTCACTGGGGAGTTCTACCAAACATACAAAGAAGAACTCATACCAGTCCTTCTCAAACTCTTCCAGAAAATTGAAAAGAAGGGAGTACTCCCAAACTCATTCTAAGAAGCCACCATCACCCTGATACCAAAACCAGGCAAAGACACTACTAAAAATGAGAATTATAGGCCAATATCAGTGATGAACATAGATGCCAAAATCCTCACCAAAATATTAGCAAATAGAATCCAATAGCACATAGAAAAGATTATACATCATGAACAAGTGGGGTTCATCCCAGGGATACAAAGCTGTTTCAACATATGCAAATCAATCAATGCAATACATCACATCAACAAGAGAAAGGACAAAAACCACATGATCATCTCAATCGATGCAGAAAAGCATTTGATAAAATTCAACACCCATTTATGATAAAAACTCTCACCAAAGTGGGTATAGAAGGAATATATATCAACATAATAAAAGCTATATATGACAAACTTAAAGCCAACATAGTACTCAATGGTGAAAAATTCAAAAGCTTCCCACTAAAATCTGGGACAAGAGAAGGATGCCTACTGTCACCACTCCTATTCAACAAAGTATTGGAAGTCCTATCCACAGCATTCAGGCAAGAGAGAGAAATAAAAGGGATCCAAATTGGAAAAGAAGAGGTAAAAGTGGCACTATATGCCAATGACATGTTACTACATATAGAAAACCCTAAATGGTCCACACAAAAACTATTAGAGCTGATCGAACAATTCAGCAAGGTAGCAGGTTACAAGATTAACGTTCAGAAATCAGTTGCATTTCTTTACACTAATGATGAATCAACAGAAAAAGAAAGAAAAGAAAGAATCCCCTTTAAAATAGCACCCAAAGTAATAAAACACCTAGGAATAAATCTAACCAAGGAGGTAAAAAAATTATACACAGAAAACTATAAACCATTGATGAAGGAGATTAAAGAAGACTTAAAAAATGGAACAATATCCCATCCTATTGGATTGGAAGAATCAATATTTTTAAAATCGTCACACTGCTCAAGGCAATCTACAGATTTAATGCAATCCTTATCAAATGACCCAGGACATATTCCACAGAACTAGAACAAATCATAATAAAATTTATATGGAACCATCAAAGACCTAGAATTGCCAATATATTACTGAAAGGAAAGAAAGAGGCTGGAGGAATAACTCTCCCAGACTTCAGACAATACTATAGAGCAACAGAAATCAAGACAGCATGGTATTGGTACAAAAACAGACATATGGACCAATGGAACAGAATAGAGAGCCCAGAAATGAACCCACAAACTTTTGGTCAACTTATCTTTGACAAAAGAGGCAAGAATATACAATGGAATAAAGACAGTCTCTTCAGCAAATGGTGTTGGGAAAACTGGACAGCAGCATGTAAAACAATGAAACTAGAGCACTCCCTTACACCATACACAAAAATCAACTCAAAATGGATCAAAGACTTAAACATAAGACAAGATACAATAAACTTCCTAGGAGACAATACAGGCAAAACATTGTCTCACATACATCTCAGAAATGTTCTCCTCCCACTCCTGGGCATATATCTGGAAGGAACCCTACTTTAAAATGACACCTGCACCCCAATGTTCATAGCAGCACTATTTACAATAGCCAAAACATGGAAACAGCTTCAATGTCCATCGACAGGTGACTGGATAAAGAAGAGGTGGTATATTTATACAATGGAATACTATTCAGCCATAAAAACTGACAACATAATGCCATTTGCAACAACATGCATGTTAATGGAGAATGTCATTCTAAGTGAAGTAATCCAGAAAGAGAAAGAAAAATACCATATGAAATCGCTCATATGTGGAATCTAAAAAAATATATAAATACAAAAATGATACAGACTCACAGACATAGATGTAGAATACAAACTTGTGGTTGCCAACGGGGTGGGGGATGGATGGGGAATAGACTGGTATTTCAAAATGTAATATATATAAACAAGATTATACTGTATAGCACAGGGAAATATTTACAAGATCTTATGTTAGCTCACGGAGAAAAAAATGTGATAATGAGTTATATACATGTTCATGTATAACTGAAAAATTATGCTCTATACTGAAATTTGACACAACATTGTAAAATGATTATAAATCAACAAAAAATGTTAAAAAATTATTTTTCTCTTGGTAGAAGCAGTTAGACAGTCTGTCACACTCTTATCCTTCCCCCTTGGGAACCAAAGGCGTCTGTTAACAACATAAGGAGACAGGGTTCAGGGTTGGGTCTGAACAAAACTGAAACAAAATTGCCAGCTTCTGTGGGACCCTCAAGCATAGACATTTAATAAAAGTTTCTAACCAACTGAAAAAAAAAGACATGCAAATATTGAATAGGCATATGAAAAAAATGCTCAATATCACTAATTATCAGAGAAATGCAGCTTGAAACTACCATGAGGTATCACCTCACACCATTCAGAATGGCCATCATTCAAAAGTCCACAAATTATAATCACTGGAGAGGGTATGGAGAAAAGGAAGCCCTCCTACACTGCAGTTTGGTGCAATCATTGTGGAAAACAGTTTGGAGATTCCTCAAAAGACTAAAAATAGACTTACCATATGACTCAGTAATCCCACTCCTGGGCATATATCCAGAAAGAACCCTACTTAAAAAAGACACCTGCACCCCAATGTTCGTAGCAGCACTGTTTTCAATAGCTAAGTCATGGAAACAGCCTACATGTCCATCGACAGATGACTGGATAAAGAAGATGTGGCATCTTTATACAATAGAATTCTATTCAGCCATTAAAATGACAACATAATACCATTTGCAACAACATGTCCCTGGAGAATGTCATTCTAAGTGAAGTAAGCCAGAAAGAGAAAAAAATTACCATATGATATCACTCATATGTGGAACCTAAAAAAAGAAGGAAGAAAGAAAGAAAGAAGACAAATGAACTTAAATATAAAACAGATACAAACTTACAGACATAGAATACAAACTTCTGGTTGCTAGTGGGGAGGGGTGTGGGAAGGTATAGCCTCAGAGTTCGAGATTTGTAGATAGTGACAGGTATATACAGAACAGATACACAAGATTATACTGTATAGCACAGGGAAATATATTCAAGATCTTGTAGTACTTCACAGTGAAAAAGAATATTAAAATGAATATATGTATATTCATGTATGACTGAAAAATTGTTCTGTGCACCAGAAATTGACAGAATGCTGTAAACTGACTATAACTCAATAAAAAAAGCACAAGCAACAAAAGGAAAAAATAAATAAGTGAGAGTACATCAAACTTAAAATCTCCTGCACAGCAAAAGAAATGATCAACAAAACTAAACGTCAACCTACAGAATGGAAGAAAGTATTTACAAAACATATGTAGGATAAGAGGATAATATCCAAAATATAAGGAACATACTACTCAAAGCAACACTCTGATTTAAAAATGGGCAGAAAAACTGAATAGATTTTTTTTCAAAGAAGACATATTATTGTCAAGAGGTACATGAAAAGATGTTCAACGTCACTAATAATCCAGGAAATGCAAATCAAATCCATAATGAGATATCACCTCTTACCTGTTAGAATGACTATTATAAAAATGAAAAGTGATAACAAGCATAGGTGAGGATGTAGAGAAAAGGGAACCCTTGCACTCTGTTGGTTGGAATGTAAATAGGTTATTTTACTATGGAAAATGGTCTAGAGGCTTCTCAAAAATTAAAAATATAGCTACTACATGGTCCACCAATCCTACTTCTGGATATATATCCAAATGAACTAAAATCAATATTTAGAAGAGTATCTGGACTACCATGTTCACTGAAGCATTACTCACAATAGCCATGATATGGAAGCAACTTAAGCGTCCAACTATAGATGAATAGATAAAGATGATGTGAGATACACACACACACATATACACATATGCACACATATAATAAAATGTTATTCAGCCATGAGGAAAAAGGAAACCCTGCCATTTGCAACACTGATGAAAATTGAGGGCATTATGCTAAGTGAAATATGTCAGAGAAAGACAAATACTGTATGAAATAACTTGTATGTTGAATTAAAAAAAAAAAAAAAGCCAAACTCATAGAAACAGAGAGTAGAATAGTGAATGCCAGGGGCTGGGCAGTAAGGGAAATGAGGAGACATTGATCAAAGCAGGCAAATTTCCAATTATAAGATGAATGAGTTCTGGGAATCTAATATATAGCATGGTGATAAATTATAGTTAACAATACTGTATTATATACTTGAAAATTGCTAACAGAGTAAATCTTAAATATTTTTAACCACACAAAAAAAACATGACAACTATGTGAAGTGACAGCGATGTCAACTAACCCTACTGTGGTTATCATTTAACTATATATGTGTATCAAATCATCACATTGTATACCTTAAACTTGCACAATGTTATATATTAATAAAGCTGGGAAAAATAAATAACAGTATAGTTTGATGTTTATGATTGCCTATAATCTGGTTAGAACTTATCTTCTTATTCCCATCACCCTCATTTCATTTTATACACCCAAGGCAACAACAGTTTTCTTGCTATTATGTCCTCAGATCTCATGATTGCCACCTCCCATTTTTAGCTGGAATTTTCTTATCTCCCCAAAAAACTTTATGCTCAAATTCATCTGTCTTTTTTATTCATGGAAATACTCCCACCAACTGGATCATCTCTCCCTTAAGTTCTACTAAGGCTTTTAATGCCTCTTATGCCATTGGTTTGAATCTGCTCTAATCTATATTTCCTCATTAGATTCTCTGCCTTTTCAGGGCAGGGTTTGTCTCTTATGTACCTCTATTCTGTATCTTCTTCAGCAATTACTCAATAACTGAATGAATAATGTAAGACAGCATATAATTAAGTACCAAAGTAAGTATGAACAGAAATAAATCCTGTATGATTTCAGAGAAGGAAAAGATTATTAGAGAAAAATATTTCACAGGGGAGAAGTTACATGAACTGGATATTCATGGGTGAGGTAGATGAGAGACTAAAACATTACCTTTTTACTAATAGAGCTGACATAGAGGATATTGTTTCCTTAATATAAACCACAATTTAGATAGACTTACCAATTTAGGAACAGGCATTACTCTCCACCACAGGCTTTCTGTGTGGGGTCAGTCTGTTAAGATTTAAGGCATGGAGTTACAGAGTAGAACACATGATTTCTACAGGCAAGCCATCTCCACAAGTAAAAGGGGATATGTCATTTAGTTATACCTATCAAGTTCCTACTTTCAAACTTATTATTCAGATTGAATCACCTCTTCTGGGTAGGAGTAAGAAAGTAAAGAAAGGACAGGGCTGTTACACTAGTAGTACTCCCTCCTCATGGAAAAAAAATCAGGCTTGAAAAAGCCTTTCTCCTAACTCAAAATTCCACAATTTTGTTTCCTTTAACTCACTAAAGTCAACAATTAAGCCTATATTCCACCAGAAATGTGGCTGACCTTACTCAAAGGAGGAGATCAGCAGTCTACAGGTACAGTCTTGCTCCCACCTTGGTAAAGCTTTACTCTAACACTGACCACTGATTCTTCTCAGGCCATGGATGGGTAATGCTCCCAGAGGGGTTTGAAATGGTCAATACAGTATGTATATCAGTTAAATTCATTCCAAGTCCAATCTGCACCTAAGGCCAAAAGTGCACTTTCTTATATTTCCTTTTCCAAATAATGTCTAGACATGTTGCCCAATAAAAGCTGTTAGATATTCTGCATAAAGGTAAAATGATAGGACTAAGATACTGCAGTAATGAAATGCCAGCACAAAAATGCCCCAGATTTTAATATCAAGTCTTTTCATCTGCCGAAGCCATCTACAAATTTAATGCAATCCCTATCAAGATTCCAATAGCATTTTTCACAGAAATAAGCAATCCTAAAATTTCTGTGGGACCACTGAAGACCCCAAATAGCCAAAGCAATCTTGAAAATGAAGAGAAAAGCTACAGGCATCACGCTCCCTGATTCCAAACTATACTAAAATGTATAGTAATCAAAATGGTATGATATTGGCATAAATACAAACACACAAATAAGTGGAACAAAATAGAAAGTCAAGAAATAAACTCACGTTTATATGTCCAATTAATTTATGACAAAAGAGTGAAGAATATACAATGGGAGAAGGAAGCGTCTTCAATAAATTGTGTTGGGAAAAATAGCCATGTGCAAAATAATGAAACTGGATCACTATCTTACACCATACACAAAAATTAACTCAAAACGGATCAAAAACTTGAATGTAAGACATAAAACCATAAAACTCTTAGAAGAAAACATAGGTGGTAACCTCCTTGATATTGGTCTTGACAATGATTTTTGTATTTCCCAAAAATTAAAAATAAAACTACCAACTAGATAAAGTAATTTCATTTCTGGGAATTTATCAGAAAAAAACAAAAACACTATGTTGAGGAGATTATCTTCACATCCCATATTTATTTACAATAGCCCAGACATGAAAACAACCTAAGTGTCCATTGACATATGAAGGAATAAGGAAATATACTATATATGTGAAATAAGAAATGTGATATATAAATATCCCATTATATATGTGTATATAACATATATACACATACATACATATATACATATATAAAGGGATATCATTTTTGCCATAAAAAAGAACATTTTGCCATTTACAACAACATAGATGGGCCTTGAGAACATTATGTTTAGTAAAATAAGTCAGACAAAGAAAGATAAATATCATATGATCTTACTTATATGTGGAATATAAAAATAAACAAACAAACAGAAAGTGAGCCCATAAACACAGAGAATAGATTGGTGGTTGCCAGAAGTGGGGGGTCGGAAAAATAGGGGAAGGGAGTCAGTTATTAAATAAGTCATGTGTATTTCAGTTATTAACTAAATAAATTATGTGCATTGAGGTACAGCATGGTGACTATACTTAATATTTTATTGCATATTTCAGAGTTGTAAATAAGGTAGATCTTAAAAGTTCTCATCCTCAAGAAAAAATTGTTACTATGTATGGTGACAGATTTTAACAAGCTTATTGTGGTGATCATTTCACAATATATACAAATTTTGAATCATATTGTACACTTGAAACTAACATTATATGTAAATTTTATCTCAATAAGAAATAATAAAAATTTTTAAATAAAGATTATCCATCAAATTTCCAGTGATAAAGTCAAAAATTTAAATATTCTTGTACATTAATATCCAAAGGGCAAAATCCAAAGGAATTAAAGCTGCAAATTAAAATCTGTAGCCCTTCTGAGTTAAAAGCCCTGACTCCACTCCCACCAAATTTATAAAATAGGTCAATCTCAAGGGTGTATTGTACAACACAGGGAATATAGCCAAGATTTTTAATAACTGTAAATGGAATGTAACTTTTAACAAACACATAAAAAAGAAAAAAATAATGTCAATCTTTCTCTAATTCTTCCAAAATATTGAAGTGGTGATAACACTCCTTAACTTGTTATACAAGTCCAGCATTACCATAATACCAAAGCCAGGAAAGGACACTACCAGATAAGAAAACTATAATCCAATAACTCCAGTGAATATAGATGCAAAAATTCTCAATTAAATACTTGCAAAACTCATTCAGCAGCATAGTAAAAAGATCATGTACCTGATCAAGTGGGATTTATGCCTGGAATGCAAGGAATGTTTAAATATGTAAATTAATCAATACATTACATCACATTGATTGAAGGAAAGAAAGAAATTGTATGGTCACTTCAATGGACACAGAAAAAATTTTTGACAGAATTTAAGGTTTGATCATGATAAAATGTCTTTAAAAAATTAGATATAGAAAGAACACACCTTAACATAATAAAATCCATTTATTCTAAGCCCACAACTAACATCATGCTTAATGGCAAGAGGTTTAAAGCTTCTCCTCTAAGACCAGAAACAGGATAAGAGTGTCCATTCTCACCACTTCTATTCAATAAAATATTGGATGTCTTAGCCAGAGCAATCAAGTGAAAAAAAAAAAAAATAAAAGGCAACATAATTCAAAGGAAAGAGATAAACTTATCTCTCCTTGCAGATTACCTAATTTTATATATATAAAACCTAAAGACTCCACTAACAAACTATGAGATCTAATCAAAGAATTCGGGAAAGTTGAAGGAAAAAAATTAATATTCAAAAATCAGTAGTGTTATTTTTAATACACTAACAACACATTATCTGAAAAAGGAATAAAGAAATAAATCCTACTTACAGTAGGTTCAAAAACAATAAAATACTTAACCAAGTATTAACCACAGAGATAAAAAGTCTCTACTATGAAAACTACAAGTCATTATGAAAGAAAATGAAGAATACACAAATAAATGGACAGGTATCTTGTGTTCATGGGTTAGAAAAAATAATACTGTTAAAATATCAGTACTATCCAGGGGAGAGGGTATAGCTCAGTGCTAGTGTGCGTAGCATGCACAAGATCCTGGATTCGGATAAATAAACAAACCTAATTACTCCCCTGAAAAAAATTTGAAAATTAATACTACCCAAAATCGTCTATAGATTCAATCCAGTCTCTATTAAGATTTCATTTTCTATAAAAGAAAAAGAAAAAATCCTAAAATTTATATGGAAATGCAAACTCCTTGGATAGCCAAAGTATTCACAAGAAAGAAGAACAAAGTGAGAGGTATCACACATTCTGATTTCAAGCTACGTTATATAGCTACACTAATGAATATATACAAATGACCAACAAGTACATGAAAAGGTACTCAACATTACTAATCATTAGGGAATTGCATGTCAAAACTAGAATGAGATACCACCTCACACTTGTTAGAATGGTTATTATTAAAAAGACAAGAGGTAACAAATACTGGCGAGAATATAAAGAAAGTGGACCCCTTGTGCACTGATAGCGGGAATGTGAACTGTTACAGTCATAGTATGAGGTTCCTTATAAAATAAAAAAATATATAACTATGATATTACCCAGAATTATCACACTGAGAATATATCTGAATGAAACAAAAATGCTATGTTGAGGAGATGTCTCCACCCACATGTTCATGGCAACATTATTTACAATAGCCAAGAAATGGAAACAAAGTATCCATTGACAGACCAATGGTTAAAAAAAATGTGATGTGTATACATATATATTAGTCAGCCACACACAAACACAAAAAAACCCAAGGAAATCTTGCCTTTTTTGACAACACAGATGGAGCTTGAGGGCAGTATGCTGAGTGAAATAAGTCAGACAGAATGACAAATACTGCATGATCTCACTTGTATATGGAATTAAATATATATATATGGAGAACATATTTGTGGCTGCTGGATACAGTGGTTTGGAGAAGGCAAATTGCATGAAAGCATTCAAAGTGTGCACACTAATAGCTATAAGATAAATACATATTACAGATATAATATGCAGCATGATTATGATAATTAACACTGCTGTATGTTATGTGTAAAGATTGTTAATATGATGGATCCTGATGGTTCTCATTACAAAAAAAGTTTTAAAACATATTTTATTTCTATGTGAGATGGTGGTTCTTAGCTAAACTTATTTTGGTGATTATTTCACAATATATGTAAAGTCAAATCCTGTGCTACACTTTAAATTTATACAGTGCTATATGTCAAGTATATCACAATAAAACTGAAAAAAAAGGAAAATAATAATCTGTGGGAAAAGTAATTCTATCTATCTATCTATCTATCTATCTATCTATCTATCTATCTATATATCATCTATATCTATTCATCTATCCATCTATCATTATTAATAAAATTTTATTCATTGTAAAAAATATGATCCAGGAGAAGACTCTCACCCAAAAAGGCAGATAAAAGAAGGTATAATATAAGATCGGAATCTTCAGACATGCTTAATAGTGATTACAATGAAGATAATGCCATAGATGTCACAACAGTCCTATGATATAAGAACTATTATATTCTCATGTTAAAGTTAGGAAGTTGATAATTTAAAAAATTAAGAAACTCACTCAAATAGTCTTCTAGAGTCAAACTTTGAACTCAGGAAGTCTGGCTCTAGAACTTATAATCCTTACTAAACTACTACTTTAAGGGGAGGCTCTTACAAAAGTCCAAGATAGGATTGTGTCACTGGGGAATTCCACCAAACATATGATGAAGAGCTAACACCTATCCTTCTCAAATGATTCCAAAAAAGTAAGAGGAGAGAATACACATGAATATCTCGATAGAAACAGAAAAAGCATTTAACAAAATTCAACGTTCATTTATGATAAAATTTTTCATCAGAGATGGTATAGCGAGAACATATCTCAACATAATAAATGCAATTTATGACAGACTCATAGCCAAAATACAAAATGTTGGAAAACTCAATACTTTTCTTCTAAAATCAGGAACAAGACAAGGATGCCCACTCTTGCCTCATCTATTTAACACAGACTTGGAATTTCTAGCCACAGCAATCATAGAAGAAAAAGAAACAAAAGGCAACCAAATTGGGAGTGAAGAATTAAAACTCCACACACACACACACACAAAAACTATTAGAACTAATAAATGCAGTAAAGTTGCAGGATATAAGATTAATACACAGAAATCTCATTTTTCTACACACTAACAATGAGCTATCAGAAAGAGAAATCAAGAAAACAAACCCTTTTAAAATCACATCATAAATATAATAAAATATAATATTATTATATTATACACATAATAAACTAGGTATTAAACTTAACCAAGGATATAAGAGATCTATACTTTGAAAATTACACAACATTGATGACGGCATTTGAAAATAATTCAAGATATGGAAACGTCTTCCCTGTTCTTGGATTGGAAGAATTAATATTACTTAAATGTC
This sequence comes from Camelus ferus, assembly GCF_009834535.1. Taxonomy (NCBI): domain Eukaryota; kingdom Metazoa; phylum Chordata; class Mammalia; order Artiodactyla; family Camelidae; genus Camelus; species Camelus ferus. The sequence continues at coordinate 51,088,025 of NC_045732.1, read as the reverse complement.
CATAGTACCCAAAACAATCCACAGATTTAATGCAATCCTTATCAAAATACCCATGGCATTCTTAACAGAGCTGGAAGAAATAATCTTAAAATTTATATGGAGCCACAAAGACCCTGAATTTCTAAAGCAGTCTTGCGAAAATGACAAAGCTGGAGGTATCATGCTTCCCAATTTCAGACTATACCACAAAGGTACAGTAATCAAAACACCATGGTGCTGGTACAAAAACAGACACATAGATCAATGGAATAAAACAGAGAGCCCAGAAATAAGTCCATACACTTATGGATAATCAGTCTATGAGAAAAGAGGCAAAATGTGCAATAGAGAAAAGACAGTCTCTTCAATATGTAGTGCTGGAAAACTGGACAGCTGCATGTAAAACAATAAAATGAGAAAATTTCCTCCCACCATATCAAAAAATGAACTGAAAATGGAATAAAGACCTAAATGTAAGACCAGATACCATAAAACTCCTAGAAGTGAACATAAGCAAAACACTGTTTGATATAAATCATAGCAATATTTTTTGGATATATCTCTTAAGGAAAAAGAAATAAAAGCAAAAATAAATAAATGAGATCTAATTAAACTTAAAAACTTTTACACAGGAAAGGAAACCATTGACAAAATGAAAACAACCTACTGAATAGGAGAAAATATTTGCAAATTATATGACAGATAAGAGATTAATATCCAAAATACATAAATGGCACATACAACTCAATGTTTAGAAAATAACAGCCAAGTCAAAAATGGGCAGAAGACCTGAATAAACATTTTTCCAAAGAAGTCATATAGATGGCCAACAGGCGCATGAAAAAATGCTCATCACTAGTTTTAAGTGAAATACAAATCAAAACCACAAGGAGATATCACCTCACAACTGTCAGAATGGCTATCATCAAAAACACCACAAATAACAAATGTTGGTACAAATGTGGAGAAAAGGGATTCCTTGTACACTTTGGTTGTAAAGTAGATTGATTCAGCCACCATGGAAAAGTGTATGAATGTTCCTCAAAAAACTAAAAATAGAACTACCATATGACTCAGCAATTCCACTCCTGGGTATATATCTACTCCTGGGTAGAACTACCATATGACCCAGCAATTCCACTCCTGGTATGTATTCCACTCCTGGGTACATATTCAATGTTCACAGTAGCATTGTTTACAATAGTCAAGATAAGGAAGCAACCTAAGTGTCCATCAACAAATGAATTTAGAAAGAAGATGAGGTACATATACAATGGAATAATATTAAATAATAAAAAAGATCAAAATTCTGTCACTTGCAACAATATGAATGGGCCTAGAGTGTATTATATTTAGTGAAATAAGTAAGACAGAGAAAGACAAATATTGTGCATTATCACTTACATATGGAATCTAAAAAATAAAACAAATAAATGTATTTAAATAAACAACAGCAGACTCACAGGTAGAAAGCAAACTTGGTTATCAGTGGGGACAGGGAAGTGGGGAGGTGCAAGATAGGGATACGTAATTAAGAGATACAAACTACTGTGTATAAAATAGATAAACAACAAGAATATATTGTAGAGCACAGGGAAATATTGCCTTTATTTTGCAGTAAGTTTAAATGATGTATAAGCAATAAAAGTATTGAACTACTATGTTGTCCTCCTGAAACTACTATAATAATTTAAATCAACTATACATCAATTTATAAAACTGAAAACTATAAGAGCAATATTATGAATATTTCTCAATGTATTTAAGACATACATGCACTAAACCAAATTAAGATATAAACTGAGAAATTGCTTCTACCATAAAGCACAGGAAAATGGTTTATATTCTTAATATATAGAGTTCTCAAAAAATAAAAACTCAGAAAAAAATATTAACTGCTGAACAGTAAAGAGAAGTTACAGGAAATAAAGAGAAAAATAGACAAAAATAAGTGTAAATATTTGACCAAAATATTATTACATTAAATGCAAACTAAAAAAATAAGATGTCATTTCTCTTACATTCTGGCAACTATGAAAGAAGCTAAAATTCATGTTGCCATGATTCAAGGATAGGGAAATTTATGCTCTTCATATGAAGCCATAAACTATTATATCTGGGAGACAGTTATCAAAAAGCTTCAACAGTCTTAAAACGTACATAAATATCCACCTATAGAGTATTGGTTAAGTTATTTATTCTATATAAAATATAAGACTATGCAACAAGTTCATATATACAATATATATTTAGTGAAAATGGAAGTTATGAAACTATTATGCTATTTTCCACCTTTTGTTTAAAAAAGAAACAAAAAAGTGTGTCTATACTTGTTTGTCCATATTAATGGTGTATATAAGTGTATTTTACACTCTTTTGCATCACCAACCCATTATAACTCAAATGCCCAAATATGTACAAATATTTCACTGGAATCTCTGTTTCATTCCATTGTCTGATTGCTTTCTATTCTTATGTCAATATTACACAATTCATTATACTAAGCCTTCATGTCTAGTAGTGTAAAATTTCCAGGTGTGGCATTTTTCAAGCAAGTCTTGACTATGCTTTTCATTTCCACCTAAAATTCAAAACAAGCTTGTCAATTTTGACAAAAAAGCTAAGATTTTTATTGTCATTGAATGAAATAACTCATAGAATATATCCTTAATACACTGTGGTTAAAATAGAAATGTGTAGCAAAAAGATAGCTAGGGAAACACAAATGCCTGAAAATTAGATAATGTGCTTCAATATGATCAAATCATCAAATTATATAAGCAAAAATAAAAAATATTTTGAAAAATTAAAATATGTCATAATACAGTTTGTACAGCTAGCATTTCTAGGTCCATTGATGTTGCTGCAAATGGTATTGTTTTATTACTTTGTATGGCTGAGTATTATTCCACTGTATAACTGTTCCAAAACTTCTTTATCCAGTCATGTAGGTGGACATTTAGGTTGCTTCCATGTCTTGGCAATTGTAAATAATGCTGCTATGTATATTGCAGTGCATGTATCTCTTCAAATTAGAGTTTCTTCCAGCTATATACCTAGTAGTGGGATTGCTGGATCATATGGTAGTTTTATTTCTAGTTTTTTGAGGACTTTTCATATTGTTTTTCATAATAGCTATGCCAAACTACATTCCCATCAGTGAAGGAGGAAGGTTCCCTTTTCTCCACATCCTCTCCAGCATTTATCTTTCATGGATTTTTGAATGAAGGCCATTCTGATTGGTGTGAGGTGATACTTCATTGTAGTTTTGATTTGCATATCTCTGATAATTAGTGATACTGAGCTTTGTTTTTTCATGTGCCTATTAACCATTTGTATGTCTTCATTGGAGAATTGCTTGTTTAGGTCTTCTGCTCATTTTTGGATTGGGCTGTTTGTTTTTTTTCTTATTAGGTTATATAAGCTGTTCATATATTCTGGAAATTGAGCCCTTGTCAGTCACATCATTTGCAAATATTTTCTCCCATTCCATAGGTTGTCATTTTGTTTTACTTATGGTTTCCTTTGCTGTGAAAAAACTTATAAGTTGAATTAGGTCTCATTTATTTATTTTCACTCTTATTTCTATTGCCTGGGTAGACTGCCCTAAGAGAATGTTAGAAAGATTTATGTCAGAAAATGTTTTGCCTATGTTTTCTTCTAGAAGATTTATCATTCTTGTCTTATATTTAAGTGTTTAAGCAACTTGGATTTTATTTTTCTGTATGGAGTGAGGGAGTGTTTTAACTCATTGATTTACATGCTGCTATCCAATTTTTGCAACACCACTTACTAAAGACATTGTCTTTCCTCCCTTGTATATTCTTGCCTTCTTTGTTGAAGATTAATTGGCCATAGGTCTATGGATTTATTTCTGGTATCTATTCTGTTCCATTGATCCATGTCTTTTTTAATGTTGATACCGTGCTGTTTTGATTACTGTAGCTCTGTAGTATTGTCTGAATTCTGGGAGGGTTATTCCTCTAGCTTTGATCTTTTTCTTCAGTATTGCTTGGGCAATTCTGGGTCATTTGTGATTACATATAAATTTTAGGATTGTTTGTCTTAGTTCTCTGAGAAAGTCATAGGTAATTTGATAGGGATTGCATTAAATCTGTAGATTGCCTTGAGCAATATGGACATTTTAATGATATCAATACTTCCAATTCAAGAGCAAGGGATATCTGTCCATTTCATTAAGTCATACTTAATTTCCTTAGTCAATGTTTTATAGTTCTCCATGTATAATTCTTTCACTTCCTTGGTCAGCTTTGTTCCTAAGTATTTTATTGTTTTGCATGCAATTTTAAAATGGATTGTTTTTTACTTTATTTTCTTGATAATTTATTGTTAGTGTAAAGAAATGCAATTGACTTTGTATGTTAATCTTGTATCCTGCTACCTTGTCAAATTCTTTTATATGTCTAGTAATTTTTGTGTGAAGCTTTTAGAGTTTTCTATATATAGTATCATATCATCTACATATAGTGACAATTTAACCTCTTCTCTTCCAATTTGGATCCCTTTTATTTCTTCTTCCTGCCTGATTGCTGTGGCTAGGACTTCCAAGACTATGTTGCATAGAAGTGGTGAGAGTGGTCATCCTTGTCTTATTCCAGATTTTACTGGGAAGGCTTTCAGTTTTTCACAGTTGAGTACTATGCTGGTTGCAGGTTTGTAATAAATACTTTTTATTATGTTGAGATACTTTCCCTCTATAACCACTTTGGTAAGTTTTTTTTTTTTATCATAAATGGATGTTGAATTTTATGAAATGCTATTTCTGCATCTATTGAGATGATCATGTGTTTTTTGTCCTTTCTTTGTGGATGTGGCATATCACATTAATTGATTTGCATATGTTGTACCATCCTTGTGTCCCTGGGATGAATCCAACTTGATCATGGTGTATGATCTTTTTATGTGCTATTGGATTCTGTTTGCTAATATTTTGTTGAGGATTTTGTATCTGTTTTCATCAATGATATTGGCCTGTAATTTTCCTTTTTGATAGTTTCTTTTTCTGGCTTTGATATTAGGGTGATGGTGGCTTCATAGAATGAGTTTGGGAGTACTCCCTTTTTTTCAACCTTTTGGAAGAACTTGATGAGGACCAGTATTAGTTCTTTGCATATTTGGTAGGATTCCCCAGTGAAGCTGTCTGGTCCTGGGCTTTTGTTCATAGGGAGGTTTTTTATTGCTAATTCTATTTCATTTCTAGTAATCGATCTGTTTAAGTGGTATATTTCTTCTTTTTTAAACATTTTTTATTGATTTATAGTCATTTTACAATGTTTTGTCAAATTCTACTGTAGAGCACAATTTTTCAGTTATACATGAACATACATACATTCATTGTCCCATTCTCTTTTGCTGTGAGCCACCACAAGATCCTGTATATATTTCCCTGTGCTACACAGTACAATCTTGTTAATCTAGTCTACATTTTAAAATCCCAGTTCCTTCCCACCCCCATCTCCCTGGCAACCACAAGTTTGTATTCTATGTCTATGAGTCTGTTTCTATTTTGTATTTATGTTTTTTTAAATTCTGCATATGAGCGATCTCATAAGGTATTTTTTCTTTCCCTTTCTGGCTTACTTCACTTAGAATAACATTCTCTGATATATTTCTTCTTTACTCAGTCTTGGAAGATTGTATGTTTGCGGAAACATGTCCATTTCTTCTAGGTTGTCCAATTTGTTTCTGTATAACTGTTCATAATATTCTCTTATGATATTTTGTATTTCTGTGATATTGGTTGTAATTTCTCCATTTTCCTTTCTTATTTCATTTATTTGTATTATCTCTCTTTTTTTCTTGGTTAGCCTGGCCAGAGATTTGTCAGTTTTGTTTACTCTTTCAAAACACCATCTCCTGGTTTGATTGATGCTTTCTATTGTTTTTTAATCTCTAATTATTTCCCCCCGATCTTTATTATTTCTTTCCTTCTGCTGACTTTAGGTTTTGTTTGTTCTTTTTCTAATTCTTTTAGGTGGTATGTTAGGTTGTTTATTTGAAATTGTTCTTTTTTGGAGAAGGCCTATATTGCTGTGAACTTCCTTCTTAGGACTGCCTTTGCTGCATCCCAAAGATTTTGTGTGGTTGTTGTCATTCTCATTTGTCTCAAAATATATTTTAGTTTTGTCATTGATTTAATCATCGACCCATTGATTTTTTTTTTTTTTAGTAGCATGTTGTTTAATATCCACACTATCATGTTTTTCTCCTTCGTTTTTCTGTGGTTGATTTCTAGTTTCATGGTATTGTGGTCAGAAAAGATGCTTGGGATAATTTATATCCTCTTAAATTTCTTGAAGCTTCTTTTGTGCCCAAGTACATGATCTACTTTTCAGAATATTCCATACACTCTTGAAAAGTATGTATATTCTTTTTTGGGAGGATATAATGTCCTACAAATATCAACAGAGTCCAACTTCTCTATTGTGACATTTAGTTTCTCAATTGCCTTATTGATTTTCTGTCTAGAAGATCTGTCCAGTGATGTTAATGAGGTGTTACAGTCTCCTACTATGATTGTGTTCCCAACATTTTTTTCCCTTTTATATCTGTCAGCATTTGCTTTATGTATTTAGGTGCTGCTACATTGCATGCCTATATGTTAACAAGTGTAAAACCCTCATCTTTTATTGCTCCTTTAATTGTTATATAGTGTCCTTCTTTATCTTTCTTTATGGCCTTTGTTTTAAAATCTATTTTGTCTGATATAAGTATTGCTACTCCCGCTTTCTTGTCATTTCCATTTGCATGAAATATCTTTTTCTATCCTTTCACTTTCAATCTATGTGTGTCCTTCTCCCTAAAGTGGGCTTCTTGTATGTAGCATATTATAGGCTCCTTTTTATTATTCAGTCTGCCACTCTATGTCTTTTGATTGGAGTGTTTAATTTACTAACATTTACACTAATTATTGATCAATATGTGTTTATTGACATTTTGAACTTAGTTTCACAGTTAATTTGGTATTTCCTCTTTGTTCCTTTCTTTTTGTTTTTCTTTTTGTGCTTTGATAATTTTCTTTTGTATTAGCTTGTTTTCTTTTCGGTTTTTGTGACTCTATTATATGCTTTTGACTTGTGTTTACCCTATTTTTCAAGTATATTAACCTATTACTGTATCTGTTTGCTTTAAACTGATAGTCATATAAGCTCAAACTCATTCTAAATAGAACAAAAAAAAAAGGAAAAAAAAACCCTGAATTTTCTTGCTCCCCTCTCCCACATTTAATGATTTTGATGTCCTCTTTTACATCTTCATGTTTATTCTGTTGTAACTCACTGTATTTATCACCTTTTCAGTTGTAGTTTTCTCCTTTCTATAGCACCTTGCTTCTTTTCTTTTTAGGGTATTTCTTTTAGCACAGTATTTAGTATTGCTGAATTCTTTTAGTTTTTGCATGTCTGTGAAACTCTTTATCTCTCCCTGTATTCTAAAGGATAATCTTCATGGATAGAATATTCTACATTGCAGCTTTTTCTCATACAGAAATTTGACTATATCTTGCCAGTCCCTTCTGGCCTGCAGTGTTTGTGTAAAGAAATCAGCTGAAAGCCCTATGGATATTTCCTTGTAACTAACTCTTCGTTTTCCTCTTGTGCCTTTAGAATCATTTCTTTATCTTTAACCTTGGCCATCTTGATGGGTCTGTTTGGGTTCTTCTTGTTGGTGACCCTCTGTGCTTCCTGTACTTGGATAACTTATTCCTTCTTTAGGCTTGGGAAATTTTCAGTCATGATTTATTCAAAGACTTTCTCAATCCCCTTTGCTCTTTCTTCTCCTTCTGAGATCCCTATACGTGTAGCTTGGCATGCTTTATATTATCCCTTAAGTCCCTCATATTGCTTTCATTGGCATATACTTGCTTTTCTGTCTGCTGTTCTGATTGGGTGACTTCTGTTATATTGTTTTCTAAATCACTTATTCATTCCTCTGCATTGACTATTCTGCTATTGACAGTCTTTAGCTAGGCTCTTCTCTTTGCCATTGAGTTTTCTGTTTTTAATTGGCTCCTCTTTACAATTTCAATTTCCTTTTCTAAGTATTACCTGTCTCTATTCATAGTCTCTTTTGTTCCTTCAGTGCTTTGATCATTCTCTTTTTGAAGTCATGAGATAGTAGACTATTGAGGTCTATTTCATTAATTGTTCTTTCAGGGGATTTCTCTTGTTCTTTTAATTGGGAGTAGTTCCTCTGCTTCTTCATTTTACTTACATCTCTTTGTCACTATGGATTATGGAGTATCAGTTATTGACTGTGGCCTTGAAGGATTTTTTAAAAGAGGATGTGGAAATAAATGTAATAAAAATAACAAAAAAGTTTTAATAAAAAAATTTTTAAAAGTTTTTTAATTGAAAATTTTCTTTTAAATTTTAAGAATAGATTTGTCCCTGCGTAGACTGTGCATCCCTAATTATTTTTTTGTGAGGCCTGGTTTTGGTATGGATGTTTGCCACATCTTCTTTCATGTGTGTTTACTGTTATCTCTTTGATTTGAAGTGTAGCTGGTGTTGTGGTGACCAGAGCCTGCCCTACGTATAGAATGGGGCCTCATTTTTGTTCTGTGGTTGTCACAGCCCTGACAGGGGCCAGGTCTGTTCCCCTTTTATTGCAATGGAGGCTCCCAGACAATTTCAGAGCTGTGGTTCATAGTAGGTGGGGTCGAGTGCTTTATGTACTCTTTGTTGACTTTGCCCTTGTCGCCACTTAAGCTGTGGGAATGTCAGTGTGCTGCTCTAGTGTCCCTCAGTTTCTCTGCCCTCAGAGATACCCATGCAGTTCCACAGACTTCTGGATTGCACACCTGGATCATCACTATCTGGTCAGTGCTTTGTCCAACACCAAATGCGTTCCTGCACTTGCCCCACTGTGTGAAAACTGCTTGCTCATTTCAGAGGCAAGCAGGTAGTGCCACCGGGTAAGCACTATTCCTAGCACCTCATCCACATACAGTAGGCAGGCTTGCAGAAATTGGCCAGACCAGCCTTTACCCCTGCTGTGTGCCAGAACTCTACTCCTTGCTCATTTGTCTTAGAAATGCAGGTCCACAGAGGCATCTGTGGAGCCAAATGGGGCTGTAAACAAATCTCAGTCCTGCCTATGAAGTTGCAGAGCCCCTGGGTACAGATTCAAGTTTCAACCCCACCTTCACCTGGGGGCCACAAACCAATGAATATGGTGGCTATGACTGAGCCCTGCTTCTCTTTACTGGAGAATGTACCAGCAATGGGGCTGTGGGTCTTCAGAGACAAAGGCTATGGTGCCTTTCCCCTCAGCATGCATCAGCAGTCTTTCTTTCTTTCTTTCTTCCTTTCTTCCTTTCTTCCTTTCTTTCTATCTTATGGGGAACCCAGGCTATTCTTTTCTGTGTGCACCTCCACCTATGGCACACAGTACACGTCAGTCCCAAGAGGTTGCCTCTGTGCAGTTGGCCCCAGTCCTCCACCCAGCTCGGGCAGCCTGTCCTGGCCCACCTTCACTGGCTCACATTTAGGGCTGGTGGTTGCAGGGAATCTTTGTGCCCCTTTCACTTAGTTCTGTTGGTCAACGGCTGCTTTGCATAGAGACTCAGAAGTTCTCCCTCTGTTCTGCTGACCTCTCAGTTGGAGAGGGGTGTCCCAGAATAAGAGAACTATTCTTCCTTTGTGCTCCCTTCCCACGGAACAGGTCCCACACTAATTTCTTTTTTCTTCTTTTTTCTCCTAGTTGATTTGTGATGAAGGCAAATTGTCTTTTAAAGGAGGCAATGTGCTGTCAAAGTTCAGCAGGTGTTCTGAGTGAAGGGATGGGTCCATGGATGTCTCTCTTGGTGTATTCATGGGAGACAGTGAGCTAAGAGCATCCTTCTACTCTGCCATTTTGGTTGCTCTCCTCAACTCCTTCTTGAATCTGTGTTTCTTGGGTTGCAGCTCTAAGAAATCCACAAATACCTTTTTATTCTATTCAGGTCTCCACGTCTGATATTTTAGTTGGCACTGTCAAATCACTTTAAATGTCAGTGTACTAAATGCTTCAATCAAGAGACATAGAGTGGCTGATTGGATAAAAAAAAAAAAAAAGACCCAACGACCCATCTATATGCTGCTTACAAAAGACTCACTTTAGAGCTAAAGAGCACACACTGAAATTGAAGGGATAGAAAAAGATATTCCATGCAAACGGATACAGAAAGAAAGCTTGGGTATCAATATGCATATCAGACAAAGTAGACTTTATTTGTATTTTTACTGAAGTATAGTTGATTTACAATATTGTGTTACATTCAGGTGTACAGCAAAGTGAACTAACTAACTATATATATATATATATATAGATATAGATATAGATATATATAGATATATATATACACACACACACATATATATTTTTAAAATTATTTTCCATTATAGGGTAACACATGATATTGAATATTGTTCCATATGTTATACAGTAAATCTTCTTTCCTTATATATTTCATGTATAGTTGTTTGTATCTGTTAATCCCATATTCCTAATTTATCCATCCCTTGCTTCTTTCTCTCCTTTGGTAACCTAAATTTGTTTTCTTTGTCTGTGAGTCTATTTCTGTATTGTATATAGCTTTATTTGTGTTATTTTTTTAGATTCCCAATATGATGATATCATATAATATTTGTCTTTCTCTATCTGATTTATTTCACTTAATATGATATTCTCTAGGTCCATCTATGTTGCTGAAAATGGCATTATTTCATTCTTTCTATGGTTGAGTAATATTTCATTGCTTGTGTGTGTGTATTATTAAACCAATCAATTGTTTATAGGCATTTGGGTTCTTCCCATGTCTTGGTTATTGTAAATAGTGCTGCTGTGAACATTGGGGTACATGTATCTTTCTAATTAGAGTTTTCATCATTTCCATATATATGCCTAGGAGTGGAATTGCTGGATCACATGGTAGCTGTATTTTTAGATTTTTTAATAAACGTCCATGAAGTTTTCCACAGTTGCTGCACCAACTTACATTCCCACCAAGTGTAGGAGGGTTGTCTTTTCTACATGTACTCTCCAGTATTTGTTATTTGTTGGATTTTTAATGATGGTCATTATGGCTAGTGTGAGGTGATACCTTATTGTGGTTTTCATTTGCATTTCTCTAATAATTAGTGATGTAGGGCATTTTCATGAACCTGTTGTCCATCTGCAAGTCTTCTTAGAGAAATGTCTCCTCAGAACCTCTGCTCATTTTGTGATTGAGTTTTTTTTTATATTGAGTTGTATGAGCTGTTTTTATATTTTGAAAATTAACCCCTTGTCAGTCACATTATTTGTAAAATTTTCCAATTCTTTAGGTTGTCTTTTTGTTTTGTTAATGATTTTCTTTGCAGTGCTAAAGCTTTTAAGTTTGGTTAGGTCTCATTTGCTTATTTTTGCTTTTACTTCATTTGTCTTGGGAGACTGATCTAAGAAAATATTGCTATGATTTATTTATGAAAATGGTATGCTTATGTTCTCTTCTAGGTGTTTTATAGTGTCATGTCTTATACTTAGATCTTTAAGCCATTTTGAGTTTATTTTTTGTATATTGTATGAAGGAATATTCTAATTGAATTCATTTACATGAGACTGTCTAGCTTTCCCAACATCACTTGCTGAAGAGATTATATTTTTTCCATTGTGTATTCTTGCCTCTTTTTTGTAGGTTAATTTACTGTAGGTGTGTTGGTTTATTTCTCAGCTCTCTACTTTGTTCTATTGATCTACATGTCTGTTTTTGTGTCAATACCGTGTGGTTTTGATTACTGTAGCTTTGTAGTGTTCAGATAAAATAGACTTTAAACTAAAGACTATAATAAAAGACAAAGAAAAACATATATTAATGAAGGGGTCACTACATAAAAAGGATATAACATTTGTAAATATATATGCACCTAATATACAAACACAAATAATAAAGTACATGTTAACAGACATAAAGACAGCAGTTGACAATAATACAACAGTAGTAGGGAACTGTAACATCTCACTTAGAGCAATGGACAGATCATCCTGTAATAAAATCAAGAAGGAAACAGTGGCCTTGAATTAAACATTAGACCAGTTGGACCTTATTGCTATCTATAGGACACTTCATCCAAAAACAGAAAAATACACATTCTTTTCAAGTGTACATGGGATGATCTCTAGGATAGATCACATGTTAGGCCAGAAGACAAGACCCAAAAAATTTTAAAAGCTAGAAATTATATCAAACATCTTTTCTGAACACAAAAGTTTGAAACTAGAAATCAATTAGAGGAAGAAAAATGAAAAAAGAACAAACACATGGAGACTAAACAACAAGTTACTTAAAAAACAATGGGCCAATGAGAAATCAAAGAAGAAATCAGAAAATGCCTTGAGACAAATTAAAATAACACAACTTTCCAAAAATCTATGGAACTCAGCAAAAGCAGGTCTAAGAGTGAAGTTTAGTGTGATACACTAGGTTCACCAAGGCAATAGAAATAAAAGCAAAACTAAACAAATAAGGCCTAATTAAACTGATAAGCTTTTGCACAGCAATGGAAATCATAAAAAAGGGAGAAAATATTTGTAAACAATGTGACTAACAAAGGCTTAATTCCCATAATGAGTTATCAGCTCAAACAACCCAATAACAACAACAACAAACAATCCAAAGATAAGTAGAAGACCTAAACAAACATGTCTCCAATGAAGATATGCAAATGGCCAATAGACACATGAAAAAAATGCTCAATATCACTAATAATCAGAAAAATGGCCATCATTAGAAAGTCCACAAGCAATAAGTATTGCAGAGGGTGTGGAGAAAAGGGAATCCTACTACATTGTTGGTAGGAATGTAATTTGGTGCAGCCGTTATGGAAAACAATTTAGAGATTCCTCAAAAGACTAAGAATAGACTTACCATATGATCCAGCAATCCCATTCCTGGGCATATATCCAGAGGGAACTCTAATTTGAAAAGATACATGCACTCCAATGTACATAGCAGCACTATTTACAATAGGCAAGACATGGAACCAATCTAAATGTCCATGGATAGTAATTGTATATAATTTATCCAATTATATATATATATATATATATATATATATATATATATATATATAATATATGTATACACATATATTATATATATAATACATACACACATATATTATGGAATATTACTCAGTCATAAAAAATAATAAAATGATGCTTTTTGCAGCAACATGGTAGGACCTTGAGATAGAATGAAGTAAGCCAAAAAGAAAAAGAAAAATGCCACATAATATCGCTTGTATGTGGAGTCTAAACAAAATGACACAAATGAGCTTATTTACAAAATAAAAACAGACTCACAGACATATAAAAGAAACTTATGGTTACCAGGGTACAAAGGGGGGGTTGGAAAGATAAATTATGAGTTCAGTATTTACAGATACTAACTACTCTATATAAAATAGGTAAAAAGCAAGGTCCTACTATATAGCACAGGGAATTATACTCAACATTTTGTAATAGCCTATAATGATAAAGAATATGAAAATAAATATATATAGATCTATAAATGAATCACTATGCTGCACACCAGAAATTAACACATTGTAAACTGACTATACTTTCAAAATATAAATGAATGAATGAATGAATGAATAAATAAATAAATAAATACATAAATAAAATTAAAGATTATATAAATCACTGGAAATATATCTATCTCACATTCTCAGATTGGACAGGTTAATGCTGTTCAAAAGTCCATACTACTCAAAGCAATATACAAATTTAATGCAATCCTTATCAAAATAAATATCCATGATATTTTTCACAGAACTGAAAGAAATAATCCTAAAATTCATATGAAACCACAAAAGACCCTAATTATCAGAAAGAATCTTGAGACCAAAGAAGAAACCCAGAGATACCACACTTTTTGACTTCAAAAAACAATGGGCCAATGAGAAAAAAAAAACAACAGCAATCAAGACAGTATGATACTAGCACAAAAACAGACATATAGATCAATGGAACAGAATAAAGAGCCTCAAAATATACCCACACACATCTGGTTAATTAATCCACATCAAAGGAGGCATATATAAGTACAATGAGGAAAAGACAGTTTCTTCAATAAGTGGTAGTGTGAAAACTGGACAGCTACATGTGAAAGAATAAAATTAGAACATTTTCTCACACCATATCCAAAAAACAAACTCAAAGACCTACATGTAAGACTCAAAACCATAAAACTAGACAAAACATCATCAGTACACTCTTTGATATTAGTCTAAGCAATGTTTATTTTTGGTTTTCTCTCCTCAGGCAAAGGATACAAAAGCAAAAATAGTCAAATGGGACCTAACCAAACTGAAAGTCTTTTGCACATTGAAGGCAACCATCACCAAAATGAAAAGTCAATCTATCTAATGAGAGAAGTTATTTGCAAATGATGTCTGATAAAGGTTTAATGTTCAAAATACATAAATATCTCCTACCTCAGTATCCAAGAAACAACTCAATTGAAAAATTGGCAGAAGTCTTGAATAAATATTTTTTTCCAAAATAGACATAGAGATGGCCACACATTAAAAGATGCTCAACATCACTACTCATCAGGAACATGCAAATCAAAACCACAATGAGATATCACATCTCACTTGTCAGAATGACTATTGTCAAAAAAGATAATGAATATCAAATATGGATAAAAAGGAATCCATAGTACACTGTTGGTGGGAATGTAAATTGGTTCTTTCAATAAGAAAAGTAGTATGAAGTTTCCTCAAAAATTAAAAATAGAACTACCATATAATCCTGCAATTCTTCTCTGAACATACATTCAAAGAGAAAAAAAAAACATTAATTGAAAAGATATATATACCCTGAATTTCACAGTAGCATTATTTACAATTTCCAAGATATAAAAGCAAAGCAACTTTAGTGTCCATTAACAGATGAATGGATACAGAAGATGTGAGATACACATGCACACTCAATGAAACATTACTTAGCCAGAAAAACCAATGAAAATTTGCCATTTGTAACAACAGCAATGGACCTGGAATGTATTATGCTTAATGAAGTAAATCAGAGTAAGACAAATACTTTATGTTTTCACTTATATGTGTAAAACAAAAACTAATGAATATAACAAAACAAAAATAGATTCACATATGTAGAGAACAAACTAACAGTTACCAGTGAGGAGAAGGGTGGGGGAGGGGCAAGAGATTAAGAGGTATAAACTGCTAGGTATAAAATATATAAGATACAAAGATATACTGTCCAATATAAGGAATATAGCCAATACTGTATAATATCTTTCAATGAAATATAATCTATAAAAACATCAAATCATTATGCTGTACATCTGAAACTAATATGATATTGTAAATCAACTACACATCATTAAAAAATCATCTAGGTTAAGAGTTGACAAACTTTTACTATAAAAGACCAGATAGTATATATTTTAAGATTTGCAGGCCACATGATCTCTGTCATTATTATACAATTATGCCATTGTAGGTTTAAAGCAGCAGTAGATAATAAGTAAACTTTGTCCCAATAAATATTTATTCATATTTATATTTTATAAATAAAAGTAGGGAGAAGGACACATTTGACTGTAAGCCATAGTTAATTAACCCTTGATATAAAGGCCAGAGAGAAGTGCTCAGGAACCAATTTAAAAGTGTTCCTACTGATCAGGCCTGGAGCAATCTGAGTAACAAAATAACTAGAGACAACATTGAATTATAACTTAAGTAATGAAATAAATATCAGTGGGCACATATTGATATTAATAAGTGATTAGATAGTAAGTAGATAGATAGATAGATAGATATGTGAAGGAGCATGGACACTCTTCTTTACCAAAGAATACCGGTTAGCAAAGGCAGGAGGATGATAGAAATAGAAATTTAGCATTAGAAGAACAAAATAATTATTTCTGAAGGCAAGATTCATCAATAAATGCTAAAGTTAGTGCATAGAAGCTTGAGTAGAGAATAGTAATTCATCTAGTCTAAAAAAAGTGTCTCCTGCAAGGGGAAAATAGAAACTTTCCACAAGGAAACTCAACAGACCACCTTAACTAAGCAATTTTAAACAATAAAAATGTACATTTTTGCAGAAAAATTGCCAATACTAAGTTCTGTGAGGAGGTAAAACAGAAAGAACTCTCATTTATTCTGGGTGGGAATTAAAAACAATCAATCGCTTTGGAAAATAGTTGGGCGGTTTCTTATAAAGTTAAACAGAGACTTGTAATTGGTGCCGTAATCATGCTCCTAGGTTTTTACCTAACTGATTTGAAAGCTTATGTCTACACACAAATACCTGCATGAAAAAGTTTATACAGGCTTCATTTCATGATTACTCAAAACTGAAAACAACAAAGGTGGTTCCTTAACAGATGAGTGAATAAACAAGGAATGCCTAACTTCTCAGGAATAAAAATAAATGAGTTATTAATAAATACAACATGAATGACTCAAATGCTTATTCCTAAGTGAAAGAAGCCAGACTGGAAAAGCTACATGCTATATGATTAAATTTATATGACATTCTAGAAATATCAAAATGGTAGAGCAGTAGAAAAGATTAGTGGTTGCCAGGGCTTTGGGGAGTGAGAAGTGTTTGACTAGGTGAAACTCAATGAGTATTTTAGGGCTGGGAAACTATTTTGTATTGTACTTAATGGTGAATATATTACATTATACATTTGTTGCATTTGTTGAACACATAACATTTTGTAGCAAAATGAATGAACAAAAATGATTTTTTTTAAATCTACTTAGAGATCAGGGGTACCCCAAATGAAATGCAGACTGGAAAATTATTTCTGTATATTGCAAAAGTAAGGCATAACCTCTTTGAAGAGGGTGGGGAAGGAGTGGTGCTGATCTAAATAACTTTGGAAATGACTGGATTTTGTAAGACTGAAAACAAAAGGAGCTGCACATAAGCAGTTGATAAAGTTGCTTCCCATGTAAGTATAGTTAACAATTCTGAAACAGTGGTTCATGTCACTGGAATTGAACAAATATGTAAAGGTATGGTAGACAGTAGGAGACAAGTTTCTCGCTTCAGGAGTGCTAGGTTACATATAATCAAGGAGTAAAAGCTAGAATGAACCATGTGATACTGGATTAGAGTTGGATATATCAAGAGATAAATGAATATGAACTCATGTTTAACTTAATATGGATACAGGTAAATATATATGTAAATATATACAAATACACATTCATACATATACAAACATGCATATATAAACACATACACACATATGTGTGCTGAGGTAGGGAATATACAAGATGGTCCTGGAACATTTTGTAGACCTAAAAATTAAGAAAAAAGTTAAACAAAATGCTACAATGACAAGGATATGTCAAAGGGACAAAGGAGTCAATTGAAAGAGCTCACAAAAGCCAAAGATAAAACAATTCAAGCAACAGAATAAAAAATGTAATAATGCAGAATTCCAAATAGCTTAAGCTGGTGGAGCATAACTCTGTACCACTTAAGTATGGGCTAAACTTATTGACTTGTTGACAAAGAGTAGGGTATAAAAAAGAAGGGAACAAAGGAGGAAAGAAGGAGGAAGAGTGATAAGGGAAGTCAGTTCATTGTAGAAATACTAAGCCAGGTGTCCAAGGTTAACATCATCAGTGATTAGTCATGTTGATAGTGTGTACCTTGGAAATGATACAGTGAGAATGGGTTTTTATCCTTGTGATCTTTTGCAAAAATCTTATAAATTCAGTTTATCATGAGAAAAAAACATCAGACAAATCTCAACTTAGGAACATTCCATAACATATCTGACCAGTTCTCAAAACTGTCAAGCTGATCAAAAACAAGGATAGTCTGAGAAGCTTTCATACCCAAGCAGAGTCTAAGGAGACATGATGACTAAATGCAATGTGATATAGTATCCTCGATGGGATCCTGGAATACAATAAGGACATTAAGTAAAACTTAAGAAATATTAATAAATTATTGACTTTAGCTGATTATAATATAACAACATTGGTTCCCCAGTTGTAACAAATATACTAACGTAAGGTATCAATATTAGGGAAAAATGTTTGTGGGATATATGGAAACTTTCTGCACTATCTTTGTAATAATTTTGTAAATCTAAAATTATTCTTAAATGAAATCTTTATTAAATATAAAAATAGAGTTGCTCACTCTAGTGTTTTCTTTCTTTAACAGGCTAGTGCATGGATATGGTGGCGACCTGATTTCAACATTAAGAAAATACAAGCCTCTAGAGGATGGCAGAATTGCAAGATCAAACCTAGGTCCCTGAATGTGCTTCTGAACAGCCAACACTTGACAACATTAATATTGTATATTTTTGATCATCTCCTAGGTGAAAATTGTATTAACTTTTACCTTGTTATAAACTACTAGTGATATTGACAATCTTTACATTTTCAGTGGCCACTATTACTTCCTTCTCTGTGAATTATTTCTCCATATAATTGAGCAAAGAGTTGATTTTGTCCTATATTGTTTATGAGTCTGGAAAAGAGGCTTTTGTTCGTACTTTCCACATAATTTCTTCTGATCTGTGTGTGCATTTTTCACTTTTTATTGAGTTATAGTCAGTTTACAATGTTGTGTCAATTTCTAGTGTAGAGCACAATTTTTCAGTTACACATGAACATACATATATTTATTCTCATGTTCTTTTTCACTGTGAGCTACCACAAGATCTTATATATATTTCCCTGTGCTATACAGTATAATCTTGTTTATCTATTCTACATATGCCTGTCGTTATCTACAAATTCCAAACTCCCAGTCTGTCCCTTCCCACCCTCTTTCCCCCTGGCAACCACAAGTTTGTATTCTATGTCTATGGGTCTGTTTCTGTTTTGTATTTATTCTGTTTTGTATTTCTGTTCTTTTTTTTTTTTTTTTAGATTCCACATATGAGCGATCTCATATGGTATTTTTCTTTCTCTTTCTGGATTACTTCACTTAGAATGGCATTCTCCAGGAATATCATGTTGCTGCAAATGGCATTATGTTGTCATTTTTCATGACTGAATAGTATTCCATTGTATAAATATACCACTTCTTCTTTATCCAGTCATCTGTCAATGGACATTTAGGCTTTTTCCATGTCTTGGCAATTGTAAATAGTGCTGCTATGAACATTGGGGTGCAGGTGTCATCCTGAAGTAGGGTTCCTTCTGGATATATGCCCAGGAGTGGGATGACTGGGTCATATGGTAAGTCTATTCCTAGTCTTTTGAGGAATGTCAATACTGTTTTCTGCAGTGGCTGCACCAAACTGTATTCCCACCAGCAGTGTAGGAGGGTTCCCTTTTCTCCACAGCCTCTCCAGCATTTATCATCTGTGGACTTTTGAATGATGGCCATTCTGGCTGATGTGAGGTGATACCTCATTGTAGTCATGGAAGTCCTAGCCACAGCAATAAGGCAAGAGAAAGAAATAAAAGGGATCCAAATTGGAAAAGAACAGGTAAAAGTGTCACTATATGCAGATGACATGATACTACATATAGAAAACCCTAAAAGGTCCACACAAAAACTACTAGAACTAATCAAAGAATTCAGCAAGGTAGCAGGTTGCAAGATTAACGTACAAAAATCAGCTGCATTTCTTTACACTAACAATGAATCAATAGGAAAAGAAAGTAAAGAAACCATCCCTTTTAAAATATCATCCAAAGTAATAAAATACCTAGGAATAAATTTAACCAAGGAGGTGAAATACTTACACACGGAGAACTATAAAACATTGATGAAGAAAATTAAAGAAGACTTAAAAATATGGAATGATATCCCATGCTCCTGGATTGGAATAATCAATATTGTTAAAATGGTCACACTGCCCAAGGCAATCTACAGATTTAATGCAATCCCTATCAAATTACCCTGGACATATTTCACAGAACTAGAGCAAATCATATTAAAATTTATATGGAATCACATAAAACCTAGAATTGCTAAAGCACTATTGAATAAAAAGAAAGAGGCTGGAGGAATAACTCTCCCAGACTTCAGACAATACTATAGTGCTACAATAATCAAGACAGCATGGTATCAGTACAAAAACAGGCATATGGACCAATGGAACAGAATAGAGAGCCCACAAATGAACCCACAAACTTTTGGTCAACTCATCTTCTACCAAGGAGGCAAGAGTATACAATGGAATAAAGACAGTCTCTTCAGCAAATGGTGTTGGGAAAACTGGACAGCACCATGTAAAGCAATGAAGCTAGGACACTCCCTTACACCATACACAAAAATCAACTCAAAATGGATCAAAGACTTAAACATAAGGCAAGATACAATAAACCTCCTAGAAGAAAATATAGGCGAAACATTATCTCACATACGTCTCAAAAATATTCTCCTAGAGAAATCTACCCAAGCAATAGAAATAAAAGCAAGGATAAACAAATGAGACCTAATTAAACTTACAAGCTTCTGCAAAGCAAAGGAAATTATAAGCAAAACAAAATGATAACCTACCAAATGGGAGAAAATTTTTGCAACAGATGAAACCGACAAAGGCTTGATGTCCAGAATATATAAGCAGCTCATACAACTTAATAAGAAAAAAAAAACAAACAACCCAATCCAAAAATGGGCAGGAAACCTAAACAAGCAATTCTCCAATGAAGACATGCAAATGATCAATAGGCACATGAAAAAATGCTCAGTATCGCTAATTATCAGAGAAAAGCAAATCAAAACTGTCTCTGTATTTCAATTTAATGGTTTGTTTTGTTATGTGGGTTTTTTATTTTAATGTACTGAATTTTACCAAGCTTTTGCTTAATAGGTTTGGTGTTTTATCATGTTTAAATAATTTCCCTATTGCGAGGTAATAAATACACCCTCTATATTTGTATTGTAATGTTTTCATGACTTTATTTATTGAGTTAAAGAAATTAACTCAGGTTGTTTCTATGTCATGGCTATTGTAAATAGTGCTGCATTTGAAACTAACATAACATTATAAATCAACTATAGTTCAATTAAGAAATAACTCAATTGGGAACTTTTTAATGATGTGAGGTAGGAACTTTGTGAGATCTCTAAGACAAGGAGGGACCTTGGCATGATTGAGGAAATTAAAGAAACCCAATATGGCTGGATCATTATAAATTTAGGAGGAAAGTGGTATGAGATTAAATTAGAGATGTAGGCAGGGGCCAAATCAAGAGGCCTTGTATAATCTGAGTTTGTTTGTGTGTTAAAGCTTCTGGAGAGTATATGTTGCTATCTCCGTGCATGCACCTGGAGCTATGTGGGAGAAAAGGAAACACAAATCAGTTGAAAATAGAAAAGAAATTAAAAAATTATTTGGGCCATTTAGTCTATAGACAAACTGATTCAGATATACCCTATACAGTAATTGAATTGAATGGAGGTAAGGTCTGGAATATTTCTGTAAGCACTATAGGTGATTCTGTTATAGGCATAATACAGAACCACTTATTCAGTGTCTTCGCTAACTTTCATTTGCTCCTCTTGTAAGTATTCCCATGCATTCTTAAAGTATTTACCAGATGGCAACACAGCTAGGGGAAAATGCAATCTGCTGAATGGCAGGGTCATTAATTTGCCTTAGGAGTACTCAGCAGTTCAAAAAGAGAAAAGTGAATGTCATTAAATGCTACCTAAGTGTTGTGTGTTCTTTTCCAGTCTCAAGAAACATCTTGGAAGAAGCATACAGGTAGTTATATAATTAACTTATTATATAAAGTCACTTCATATTTTTTTAAACAATTCTTGAAAAACAACATGTAAGGGATGAAACTTAGGAGAAAAATAAAACCTCCCAGTTAGCAATTATTTCTGTATGGTCTAAATTTGTCTTCTCTATAATGGAAAAATTAATTTTATTATTTTATTTGTTTTCTTAATTATAGAACTTTTGATCAGAGTCAACTTTGTCTTGGAGCTACAGATTAAACAGGTTCAGAGAAATAAATCTGGCAAGAAAGCAAAACTCTTTCCCAGCAGAGGAGCTCAGCCACAGACATGTATTTTGTGAGCCTATGGCCTTCAGCTTAATCCTGCACTTTTTTCCTTTACTTAATTTCACTTGTACTTTGGTGACTGTTGTACAGCATGATCCATACACTCAAATCTTTTCATTTAATTGACATGGAAATTTGATAATTTCATTCTAAAGGAGGGTTGAAGAAAACTCAGGAAGAACTCTGATTACTGAAACTGGAAAAAATTAATCTTGATTAAAGCACTTCCCCCATGAAAATAAGACCTCCTGAACTTTGTAAGGGCTGATTATGGGAGGCTATTCTTTGGGGAATGCATAACCGTACTTTATTGGATTTTCCAGGAAAATAGAACTGAAATGGGGGAGACATCAAAGAAGACCTTTAAAGGTGTAATTTAGTGGAATGTTGGCAGTAACTTACTTCAATTCCTCTCTAAAATAAAGTGCCAAAATATGCAAACTACTTTCCAAAACCAAGATGTTTGTAAGGAATGCCTGTCAGCTTCATCACCAATAAGGCTTTCCATGTGAAAAATAATTGAACCTGGAGGATCACAGGAGATTTATTGTTCACTTTTTTAAAAAGGCATACAGTATATTCATCATTAGGAATCTAGTGGATTTATTTGCTCTACTTAATAGCTTCAAGCATAAGAATTAGGAGTAATTTGCAAAGATTATGTTACTTGAAATTTCTGTTGTTTTGATGACTACTCATCTTTACTATATAAATCAGTAAGTGTAGCTTCAAATGGCTTACCTTGTTAACTCAGTATTATAAACTTATAGCTTTCCATGTGACAGAAAAATGTTAATCTTTTGCAGTCCTCAATGCTGCAATGAGCTGAATTAATTTTATTTGATTGGAAATGTCTCCTATTGGCTTTATAGGGCAATGAAAATAAAGGAAGTAAATGTCTGGAGTTATTTTAAATGATTCTGCCATGATTCAAATCTGTATTTGCATTACTTTCTTTAATTTCAACATCTGGCATGAGTGACAGGAGAATTTTCTATTTCAATACCAATTATATCATTTTCCACCATGTTCTTTCCAGAAATTTGGAAGGTCTACACCACCCTTATCAAATGTAATTAATAGATGTAAATATTAACTCCTTATATTGTAAACATTTGGTGTACAGAGAATTGACACTATAATGCTGTTTGAATATATTATAGCTGTTTTTGACTTCAGAGTCTTAATGAGTTGGAAGTATCCTTCTGTAAATCCATTCTTAGTAGCCAATGCAGGCACAGGGATGGCAGTACAACTCCAGATGTTCTTTCCGATTGGAACATGCAACTACTAGAGCTAACTGAGCAACCAAGTATAATCCTATTGGAAAAGATAATTTAAGACGTTTCTAGGAGTGTTTTCCTTCTACCATGTGATAGCAGAAAACCTGTCCCTATCCAGGACAACAAAAAACATGGCTTAGATTCATCAAACCTTCAAATTGGAAGGAAATCTAGAAGTAGAATCCACCTTCCTATTTTTTAAATGATATCTCTAATAGATGATCATAACTCTACTTGAACATTACCCCAGTGAGTAGTTCAATCTCTAAAGCAATCCATTTGATTGGCTGGCATCTTTATTCAGAAGTTCCTCTTGAACTGAACTAAATTTGTTTCCTGGTAAACTCCACTCATTTGATCCTAGAAAAACCTTCACCTCTCATCCATATCACAGTTCTTTAAATGTTCGGAAGCAATTATTTTGCCTTAAAAATCCATCTTCTTCAGTCTATATAGCCCATGTTCCTTTAAACTTTCCTCATATGATTTTAATTCCAGACTATTTATGATCACGATTGTCTCCCAAGATGGACTTATTTTTCAATACCTGTTTTAAAACATGGCCTGAAAACTGAATATTTGTCTTTAAATTTGGACACTACATTACAGATTTTGTAGTCAGTAAGTTTCAATGTCAAACTGGACTGCCAAGCTATTGTTCTATTCTATATTCCATATGGCCAGATATTATGTGACATTGTTTCTGCCACTCACATAATATGCAGTAATGCTAATTTAATAAAAAATAACTAATTCAGACCCTTTGTATTTACAGAGAAAACAGCTGAAGTCAAAGAGGATATCAGAAAAGCAGACAAACTTTTATCTTCTCATTTTACTGCAGTGAGAGTATATGCAGAAAATGAAAATTCAGAGGAGAATGATAACTTCAGGCAGAGTTTAATAGAAATTGATTTCTCTTAAATGTTACTTAGCCCTGAGGGTTAGGGTAAATAAATGATATTTGGATACAAAGTCACCACAGGTTATGGGAATAGCAAGAACAAAGATAATAAGTAGAGAATGTGCACTGAAGACTCAAGTTGGTTGGAGAAAAAGTGTAACTGGGAAAATCATGGGCAACATGACCAGAAAGAGAGGTTGAGAGCAGATTATGGAAGACATTATAACAACCTTAAGGTTTTGGACAATTATCTGTACTTAAAGAAGCCAACGATTTTTTTAGAACTAAGTCATGAAAAATCTGGTTGGTGATGGGGGAATAACAGCAAGTATATATTCTGTCTATCACATGGTTTCCTTTCTTTTCTCTTCAGCCAGGTCTCTCATGGACCAGTCAAGCATGAGAGCTTTCTTCTTTGCCACAGCTTTCAAATACTAATCTGAAATCAGGTTTGCACTATCAGAGGAAATTTGAGGCCAAATTTAAATGTCAACAGAATTAAGGAGGATCAAATTTATCGGCTTAGTTAATTTTACCTATATTCTAAAAGAAATTGACTTACAGAACAGAAAAAGAACATAGAGAGATAGAACAGATGAAGAAAACAAAGCCCAGAGATGTTGGAGATTTGGTCAAATTATACACCTGCTACTGTGGGTAGTTAAAGAGAGGAGATGTCTGGGCTCAGTGTTCTTTGAACTGCATAAAACTGACTCTCCTCTTGATGCAGATGTGACAAAAAAATAAGCCCAAAGAAGAAAAAAAATCCTATTTCTTTTATCTCTTCTTTTTCAATATGCCAATCTAAAATATATCATGCTGTGGGACTGAAGATGACACTCAATAGTCACAGATTTTATTAAGCCAAGTCTACAACTCCATCAGATATCATAGAATATTGCCATTCTGAATTGCTATGGAGAACTGGACTAGGATATCTGAGCCTTTATTGCTTTGGGGGTAAAATGATAAATGGAGGTATGAACATAGCCTTTGGTGAACTGAAATGACAAATCTTTAAACTGTGTTTAATTACAACTGATTTTTTTAGTCTGTTTAAAAGGTGACCCTGGATGGCTGTTGTGTTAAAGAACACGTCTACCACATTTGTTTTTCAAGGCAGGGGCAGTCCTGGAGTCATTACTAATTCTTTTGCCATGGCTTTGTGCATAAGAAACCTAGTATTAAAATAAGCTGGTGAAAATCAAAGATTTTTTAGAGACCATGGTAACTATTTGAGGCAGTGGTTATACTATGTTATAAGATAAGCATATTTTTGCCACACTGATCAGTTTATTTCCATTAGCCTATCACTTTCATTGGATGGAAATTATCCAAGAAGAGAGTGGTCCTATTAGTTTGCAGGATATACATATATAGTGTTTGCAGGATATATATATATAGTTTGCAGGATATATATATATATATATATATATATATATATATATATATATATAGTGTTTCAAAGATATGATATCTGCCCAAACTCTCATCTAGACTCCATCTTATTTGAATTTCTTCAAAGCTGGCCACTACTTATGAAACACTGTATACATTTTAGGAGGATATTTTACCAGCATGCTGCAAATGCATTAGACATTTAAATACATATGCAAATACATAGACATTTAAAAATAAATACATTTATTCTAGCTGGAATTGAGGTTATTTGATAATCAAAAATAAAATTTAATTATTGCAATTTAGCAATCAAGATTCCTCATCATCTGGTTTGTCTGTTTATTAACACTCAATGGTTTTCATCAATGAATTAATTCCCATAAATATGGCTTGTATGTTGTAGCCTCTTCAAAAAGTAAACAAAGAAAAATTATCTGAAATAAAAGATAAGTGGTAATGTAAAAATAAATCATAAATTTAAAAAGTTTGATCAAATTGAATGGTGATGGCATTTAGACAGAAGCAGTATTATCTAGTAGTTATTAAGGAACTACCATTTGCCATTTGGCCAGAATTCAGACATCTATAAAATTCAGGTTATTGTGTTAGATTAGACAAGATCTAAAGTCATTTCTATTTGTACTATGCTATCATACTAAAAAGTAACTAGGTAAATCAAGTCTTATTCAAGATTATATTTCTCTTCTTAGTACTATTTAATAAGTCAACTCTTGTCATGGTTGTTTCTTTATGGTCTAAATAATTCATTTGTATTGTAAAAGAGTAGAGCCTCCCCTGCCCATGAACAGAGTATTTGCCTTAATCCAGCATAGAATAAAATTTAACATATATTCTTAATACTGTGGAGTGATTCCCCTTTAGCTTCCTCTAAAGGCTCACATAAACAACTAATACCCTCAAGCCAGACAGCAATAACATTTCTTTGTTTTTCCACATGATTTCAACTTTTCAAAGAATATTTATTACCTATATGCTATTCTAACAACAGTCTTCTGAGAAAATGAATAATATCTTCATTTGGCAGACATATGAATTAAAGCATATAGCAGTTTAATTACTTTTCTCCAGTCATATAATTAACAAGAGAAACAAGTCTGGAACCCACATCTGTTTATTTCCATCCTGTTGTACTTTTCTCTATATCATTACCTAGCCTTGATCATTGATAATGCTGCTCATGATGTAATTAATTCAGTCAGGATAGGCTATGCTATGCTGCCTAACAAACCCCCCCAAATTTCAGTGGTTTAAAACAACACAAGTTTATTTCTCACTCCTGCTACATTTCTAACATGGATGAGCAGGAGATGCTGCTTCTTATTTAGTTTATTCAGTGACCAGACTAGCAGATGCTGTACCATCTGGTAACTATATTATCTGGAATATATGGACTACTTGGTCAACAGAACAGAAGATTAGAAGAACATGAATAATTCACATTCACATTTCTAAATTTTGATCCAGAAATTATACACATTAGTTTCATCTACAGCCTATGGGACAGATGTTGTAATACAACACAGTCTCAACCAACTACAAAGAGACTGGGAAATGTGGAGAAGTACATGGATACCTGGTGAGCAGTAAATTTCTCTGCCATGGTAACTAACATTCATTGAGTTCTTAATATGTGTCAGGCACTGTGCTAAACACATTGTGTCATTGCCTCATTTAATCCTCACTATAGTCCTGTACTATAAATATAATCATTATACCAATGAGAGAATATAGTTTGAGAGTAACAATCTGCCCAAGGTTTCACAGACAATAGATAGCAGGGCCAGGATTCAAATACAGATAATTCTGATTCTAGAGCCAACTCTAAGTTAATTTATTCAAGTCCAATTCCATTTCATATGCCTTCCTTTTAGTCATCCGCAGATCCTTTCTTTAAGCGAGCTATAGTTTTCACCTGTTCTCCCCCACACTTGACACCTATGTCTACTTTTATTTTCATTCTAAATTTATAAAGTATGAAGAGTGATAGGAGACAGATGAATGAATGATAACAAGATCACTTTTGCTGTATTTTTCCTCCTTTCCCACAATAGTACTTTCTTTTGTATAGAAGGTCCTAGAAGGCAACCAGAAAGGGTATTTAATTGCAAAGGGCCCAATGATACTCTTAATAATTTAGAATATGCCTGTCATAAGATGCTTTCTTTTATAGCTATTTACAACTAAGGTCACAGTTTATACCCAGAATTAAATATAGATCAGCTCAGATAAGTATAGAATGATAAATTTTCACAAACATAATTAAAATAAAAGTTTTTAGATAGCCCTGTTATCCCAAAACTCAATTATACAGAAATTTACATATCCTTGCTTAAAGTTCCCCATAATTTTTATGAGTTAGGATTTAAAACACTTATGAAACTCCAGCTAGTGTGGAAAATAATGGCTTAATAGATACATTTTACTAAGTAGTATCTGGCTAATGTCTTATAGACTCAATTTGGGGGTTAAAAGCAACCTCCCTCATTTCATCCATAAGGGAATAGGAGTTTAAGAGAAGTTATTAATTCAAAATTAGGCAAATAGTTAGAGGCAACACAGTTAAGAACCTAGGCCTCCTCAGATTCTCACTCTAAGGTAATTTAAAATAGTCATATTCACAAAATCATGCTTCTGGAAAGTTAAAATCAAACTCTCTCAAATCACTATGTTTATATTAGGTAAGCAACACATTTCTGTTAACATATTTATAATGCATAGCTTAGAATAATTATATTTCAAATTTTTCATTGATTACCAGGAAATAGTTATAAAGATCTACTCAAAACAGGTATAGAAAGACAATAGACATAGAAACATGGCTAGACTATCTTCATCATTAATTAGTAATATGTGTTTGCTCAAGTGTTATAGCAAATTTTAAATATATCTTTGTAACATTTGGCTTATACAGTGAGCATGGATTGCTTTTATAATTAACAAGAAAACTTTTTCACAAAGTTTTAAAACAAAACAGTATCTTATATTTATTTAAAATATTTTATCTGGTGATCTCAATGTACTTTCCTGACTTGTAAGAACAAAAAGTAATTTCATGCAATGCCAAAAAGAGAGGATATGTGGAGTTTTAGAAAAGCATCAAGGGTTTAAGATGTGTCATTTTGTTACAACAGAATGGTGGAAGGTCTAAATTATTGTCTTAATTGTGTGAATTTTGGTAAGCAGGAAGTAATTACTCCAAAATTTGTTTTTCATGTATCATATAGGGATAAAAATACCCACCCTGTCAACATCACAGGCTTGTTCTGTGGATTATATAATTTAATATATGTGAAACTTCTTGTGAAAATGAAAATTAACTTATAAATTTAAGATATGATTTTGTGTGTTAACATACATAAACTAATTTCCTTTTATATGCATCAGTATACTTATATCAACATTTGTCCTTCTCCAATAGCTTGCTTTTTTATTCACAGAAAGCAGACAAAAGTCAAGAAGTTAGATTATTTGTGCTAAATTCTATAGCAAATGACAGACTTTAAGAGCTGTTATTCTTTTTATGCCTTCTATCTTCTATGTGGTCTAACCCTGTGAAATATATATATATATATATAAATTGAAGACCAGGGAGGTTAAGTAAATTGCTCAAGGTCACACACTCAAGTTCACACAGCTGGTAAGTAGAAGAGCCAGGGTTCACATATAAGTTTGTCAGACTCTTTTTTTTTTCCTTTATTTTTTGCTGTCTTTCAGAAATCATTGTCACCTGCTGGGCAATGTTCACTTTCTTTTGGCATGCATATGTGTTTTCAAGACATTGAAGTGGTACAGAATAGCAGGGTTTTTTTTAACTCTCTTTCTCTAATATAAATGGCTCTCTTTTGACATCTGTTCTGTTGACCTTGTGTCTTTGTGCTGAAAATCTTTTTTCTAACTTGCCATTTCTGTAAGACTGAAATTTTTTTTTATTGGATTTATCATAGTCCAGAAATATGGGGCCTTTTTGAGTTTAAAGTGTTTACAAGGATAGACTTTTCCTCTGGATTTGATTATCTCATTGACAGCAGTTGATATCTTCATGCATAGGAATGTATTTACTTATAGGCACATAAGTAATTCATTTATAAAATTCAATTATCTGACTAGGGTGATTGTGTGTTTTGATTGTGTAGCAGTCCTTCTGAAACTGACTTAAAATTGATAAAATCCAGATGGAAAGCGGAAACAGTCCATTTCATGACTCTTTAAATGTTTAAGTTTGTTAACCCTTGCACTCCACATTTTTTGAAGTTCAGGGATAGAGTGGAAACAATTTGTTGGTAAGTTTTAATATGTAAAATGACCAGTAAATGCTTATAATATTCTATACCAGAGAAAAGAATTTGGGTTTTAGGAGGGTTTCAAGGACAGCATTAATGGCTCATCATTAAAATCTTGTTTATTGCTCTTTAGTTTCTTTTTTATATTTTTTCATACAAATGATTTTTAATGTGTATATTGTGTTTGCTAGTCCCTTTTACGTGTAAGAGCTGATTCTTAGTTTCTCCAAAATATCTTACTATATGGACACATATCCATATATTATTGGTACAAATGCAGCATATAAATAGATTTCTTAATTAACCATTTGTCCTTTTCTTAAAATAATTATTTAAATATCAGTTAATATTATAAGCAATTTTATGGATTATAACTTAATCCTCATGGCAACTTTCTAAGGTAGATAGTATCGTTACCAACACACATTTTTTAGACTGGGGAAACTTAAGCTTAGAGAGCTTACACAGCTTTCCCATGATCACAAGACTAGGAAGCAGTGTAACCAGGATTTGAACTGACTTCAGAGTCTGTACTTTTAACCACTAGCTTATATTGTTTCTTTATTTATTAAGAAACCAGTCAAAAATGACAACTTGTGGAATGGAAGAAAATATTTACAAATGATTACAAATGATGTGACTGACAAAAGCTTAATTTCCAGAATATATTAATAGCTCATACAACTTAATAACAAAAAAATGAACAATCTAATCCAAAAATGGGCAGAAGACCTAAACAAGCATTTCTCCAATTAAGGCATACAAATGGCCAATAGACATATGAACAAATGCTCAATATCACTAATTATCAGATAAATGCAAATCAAAACTACAATGAGGTATCACCTCACAGCAGTCAGAATGGCTATCATTCAAAGTCCACAAATGATAAATGCTAGAGAGGATGTAGAGAAAAGGGAACCCTCCTACACTGCTGGTGGGAATGTAGTTTGGTGCAGCCATTATGGAAAACAGTATGGATCTTCCTCAAAAAACTAAAAACAGACTTAACATATGATCCAACAATCCCACTTCTGGGTATATATCCAGAGGGAACTCTAATACGAAAAGATACATGCACCCCAATGTTCATAGCAGCACTATATACAATAGCCAAGACATGGAAGCAAACTAAATGTCCACAGACAGATGACTGGATAAAGAAGCTGTGGTATATATATACAATGGAATACTACTTTGCCATAAAAAAGAATAAAATAATGCCATTTGGAGCAACATGGATGGACCTAGAGATCGTCATTTTAAGTGAAGTAAGCCAGAAAGAGAAAGAAAAATACCATATGATATCACTCCTATGTGGAATCTGAAAAAAAAAAGACAATATGAGCTCACCTATAAAATAGAAACAGGCTCTAAGATTTAGTAAACAATCTTATGGTTAACAGGGAAAGGGGGTGGGAGGGGATAAATTTGAGTTTGATATTTACAAATGTTAGCCACTATATATAAAAATAGGTTTTAAAAAGTTTATTTTGTATAACATGGGGAACTATGCTGAATATCTTGTAGTAACCTTTAATGAAAAAATACAAAAATGAATATATGTACGTATATGCAAGACTGGGATATTGTGCTGTACACCAGAAATTGATGCATTGTAATTGACTATAATTCAAAAACAAAATTAAACTAAAAAAAAAAAACAGTTGATTATGATTGTATAATAAGCACATACAAAGAAAACAGCTCCTTCCTATTCTTATTCTTAATAATGGCACCACCATTCTGCTACTCTCCTTGGCACAAAACAATAAAGTTATCTCACACCTCCCTCTCACTGACTTCTTACACATGTCAAGATCCACAAATTTTATCTCTGCAGTGACTAATTCCATTATCTCTGCTACCATAATTGTTCAAATCCTAATTGCTTATCTCTCCCAGAATATTACTGTTTCTATGTCCAAGCATCTCCCTGAACAAACTATGCTATATACCACTAAAAGAGACATCTTAGTATACAGTTATAAATATAACACTGTCCATAAACATTCTCATTACTTTTATAATTAAGTCCAAACTACTCAGCTTGAATTTCAGGGTGTTCAAAAATCTGGCTTCAGTATTTCTTTCCATGATAATTTCTTAGCTTTCATACACATGTCCTATGTTCCAATTTAAAACTACTCCCAATTCCCTAAACACAACCTTTATTTTTTCCATCTCCATGCCCTTGTTCAATACTGTTCTCTCTATCTACAATCCCCCTTCTTGTTATTTCTGCCTGTTAATATTCTACTTAACTTTTAAAAGGACATCTCAAGTTGTACCGCATCTATGATTTTGTTCCCATCCCCACATTCAAAGTTTGTATTTACTTCCCTCAGTTGAACACTCCTCATATTATTTTGTACCTTCCCTTGGCTCTCTTCATATTACGAAGAGATAGTTATTTCTGCCCTTGCTTTAACTTCCTTTTTAGATGGCAACGTTCTTAAGGTCAAAAGATATGCCTTATTTTTCTTTGTATTCTACACAAACTTAACCAAATTCCTTGAATTTAGTAACTGCTTAGTGTTTATTGAAATGTGTAGAGATAGCCCCTAATATCTCCTACGGTTTATCATCTCTGCACCAAATGAATTGTGATGCTTTATTCTAAATCAATACAAAACAGAGTCATCTAAGCTGAAAATTCAATTATTTCTTAGAGTAGAATTTTGGGATGGGGATGGGAAGTAAATTGTGTCCCAGTGGAGTTTAAATCAAGTAAGGAATAATTCTTCTTTTCCTATGGAACTTCCAGGAAATATTCTGTATGCTACTCTGTTAAAATTGGATGAACCCAAGTATGAAGCCCAGAGTAATTATGACTCCACAAACTAAGCATTGGCTCTGCCTTTGATTAATCATGTAAAAGTATGGGTGAAGTAGATTTGGGTTCAGCAAAGTTTATGTCTGATGTAAGAATTGAAGATTACTCCATTCCACACCCAGGAGAACCTATAACTTCTAAGTCTAAAATGCAATGGAATTTGATACTAACTTGAATATTAACTGAAGATTTGGGGTAATGATTTGGGAAAAGCACTGATATGACAATCTATTGACTTGTGGACTAGACTTGGTTTACTGCCAACTAGTTGTTTGAGCCTGAGGCTCCTTCTCACAAAATGAGACTAGAGTAAAAGCAGGTTTTTTTCCTACGTTGATTTTTATGAGTCAAATTGTATATAGTAATGATTATCTGAAAGATGACACATAGATGCAAATTATTGCTGGGAGGGGTATTCAAAATATTTATAATAATAGCTAATGCTTACTATGTGCCATACATTTTCCTAAGTGCTTTACATAAAATATCTCACATAATAGTCACTAAAACCCTATGAGATCATTATTATTAAAATCATCTCCATTTTACAGATGAGGAAACTAAAGTATAAACAGGTTAAATTACTTGACAGAGGCCCCATAGGTAGTAAGTTTGGCAGAACTAGAATGTATCCACGGAGTTTGACTCTAGTCTGTGATCTCAGCCAGAAACTTATGTTGTTCCTTCACTATTCTACTTTTTTGAGACACTCAAAACTTCTGGTTGCTCATTCAAGTGCCTTATAAACTCAGGATCTGTAGACATGATGTTTGCTCTTCCTGAAATGATTTTCTCCTAGCTTTCTGACCAACTAATTCTCCTTATTATTCAGATCTCAGCATAAATATCATTTTTACAGAGAGGCCTTTTCTAATGTCTCAGTCTTGATTAGATTCCTCTCATACACTGTCAAAGGATCCTGTATTTGGTTCCTTCCTAGCACTTCTCACAGATATAATACAAAACATTGCAATTATATTATGTGCATACATGTATATGTACATATGTATGTATTTTCAGCCCCTCTCCCTTCTGGAATGTAAGCTTCAAAGGCCTAGAAACTTCGACTTATTCACAGCTTTATCCACTGTACATAGAATGGTGCTGGGCACAAAGTAAGTGCTCACAAAATTTGTTGAATATATTAATAAATATATAAATATGTACTTGAGACACTACCTGTGTGTTTAGAGGAAAATATTGGTACTTCTCTTTTTTGTTTGAGGAAAATATTTCTTGTGGTAATAATTATCAGTGTTCATAAGCAGAACTGGCATATATATAAAGAAGACAAAAAGAGAGGTACTGGCCAGATACCATTTCAAAAAGTAACCTCTATATCTCCTACAACAGGTTCAAAATTTATACAGGGAAAATTCATTCCATTTTGCCTTGAAGGATTTTTATCCTCCAGAGACCCTGTGACTGGTTACTGAGAAGATCTTTGAGAAATGGGGTATAGGAAGGGTGCATATCAATGATGAATAAAGAAAAGGAGGTGAGAAAAGACAAAAAAATTAAAATCATCCCAAAAGACAAAGAACCATCTTCTGACAAACCAGACAGGGCACTGCGTTTTAGCCTCCCCTGTTAGTTTAATCTCTATTTATTTTCATACATTGCTGAGGAAGAAGCAAAGAGCAGAATAGCCCCCACTGTGTCTTCACCAAAGAAGTAGTTTAAAGATTATAGTGCTATCAGCTTGGATTTAATTATAGAATTGATATGGAGTGAATATTTGTAACAATTTAGAACACATTTAAGGTTTAAATTTTATCATTTACCTTCATATTTATAATAATCTATGAGCACAATAAAATTCCTGTTACATTTTCAGCAAGTTCAAATTTTTCTAAATGTAACAATATGTTTACAAGTGTGAGAGTATTAGAGTTCTAAAGAAGTTCTTCTGAGGGTAAGTTACTGAAAACAATGAATAAAATAGATAGTTAAATTGCTGAAATCTGGTCAAATATTTAATAATGTTGGAGAAAGCAGACACTGAATTCTGGCACATTTTTGCAAATGACCAATGACAGAGCTTCCTAAAATAATCCTGTTTCATTTCCACCTGAAACATGATACCAGATGTCAAAATTTCTAATTAAATAGCTAGATAGCATTTATAGAGTGTTTCACAATTCATAAAGTGCTTTGATACATATTGACCAATTTAATTTAAATGAAATGCCACATACTGCCAGGAGCAGCAAGAATGTGCGGCCTGTATTTTCACTCACTGTTCTCCTTAATGCCAACCACTTAGGGAAGGCTATACTTGCAAGGTCCACTTGCAAGGTTTTCAAAAGAAAAATATGGGTATAATACATTTTAATTACATAACTAGATCTTATCAATATCACAAAAGAAATAGGGCAGTTTAACAGATGTGTGAGGAGAACAGATGCTTATTTTTACTTTGTAGGATTGTTGAGGTAAGTGTAAATTCAAGCAAAATAAACCAGGTTAAAAGATGTACTGAAATATAAATCAAATCATATGATGCTTACAGGGAAAGAGACAAGACTTTGCAAGCAACAGACATAGAAAATTAAAGATCATTTTGCATGCAGGTTTCCTATTTGTATATACCAAGATTTTCAGTCATACTTCTAAAATAGATTATGATGATCATGTTGATCCTGGAATATAAACATAATATAAAATATTTTAACCTTGATTTCATCTGTTCCATTTTATCAAACTACCTAAACTATCATACCACAGTGGCAAGACCTAAAAATATATGTAAATGGTCTTTAAGAGGAGAAAGAAAGAATGGGCTTAAGACTGTTGCATTTTATCTCACACTCAAAAAATTGTGAAATAACATTCAAGTAGGAGTATATTAGCTTAGATTTGTGCAAAAATAAAGTGATGTAGCAAGCTTACTCATCTAATTTTTACTGATAAAATTTTGTCTAAGCTAAATTATATTTAGGAACAAAGAAGGCAAGCTGTCAAATCTGACTATGAAAACTGGCAGGGAAGAAGAAACTGGAAGAAGAATGACTAATTATAAAGCAGTATAGAGGTAGTTAAGTCTAATAGCCCTACATATTGGGATAGGCCTAAAGATATATGTATACACACACACACACACACAAGCACATATACCAGGTGCCCCTTTAAAAATATATACAGCCAGAGGTCAGAGATTATAGATTTGTCTGTTCTTGTCTCTTCTTTAGTGAAATAACTACTGCCTACATCAGAGTACAGTTCACCTCTTGAACAATTGAACAACACAGGTTTGAACTGTGTGGCTTCACTTTTGTGCATATTTTTCAATAAATACTACAGTACTACACAATGCACAGTTGGTTGAATCCACAGATGCACAACTTTGGATTAGAGGGCCGATAATGGGACTTGAGCATCCCCAGATTTTGGTATTCACTCACAGTGGGTCCTGGAACCAATTCCCCATAGATACCAAGGGATGAGGGATGACTGCTTAAGTAAGTAAGAAATCTCCTTAAGGGAATAGGGGCAGGAAAAAGAGATTGGTTAATCCAGGGAGAGTGGAGTAGATTTATACAGAGGAGCCATGAATAAGCAGGAGATAAGAGAGAAAATATTCTAGGTCTATACGGTGGTGGAAACTGGAACCAATCTTACCCAGGGCTCTGGATTCTACTTGAATCCTGTAGTAACTTGTCATGTCATTCAAAAAGCCAATGTCAATTTAAAAAAAAAAGCTTATATAATCAAGCTTACTGTTTTCTGACCTAAAGTTCTACAACTACTTCCTGTTGCTCACACTACTCCATTTACATCAGTCTCCTTGCTTTTCCTAGACCATGTCAGACATACTTCCCAGGGTGAGGAAACTTTTCCTCTTTCAGGGTTCCCTCCAGGGGCACAAGTCCTATCTCAATACCCGTTTTTTTCCTTTAGTCCTACCTGGTTATATGGGATCTTTCTTACAGCTTTGGTTGTGTGAGATCTTCTATCCAGCTTTCAGTTAGTATTCTGTGAGAATTGTTCCAGAAGTAGATGTATTCTCAAATGTACTTGTGGAGGGAGGTGAGCTCCCTGTCCTACTCTGTCATCTTGATCTCTCCTCCCCTATGATCCCCTATGACTAATGTTTTCTTAAAATAAATAGAGTGTGTGAAACAAAAAGAAAGAGAAAAAAATCTGTAAAATTCTGTTTACCCCTACTTCCTCTCTCTCTTCTATTCTTGCCTTCTTCAAAAAGCCACACTCTGGTATAATTTACTTTAATGATTTCTCGATTTTTTAGATTTTAAATGTCAGCAACATTTCAAACACTACATTTTAGAGACCAGCATAGTGATGAACAACTTTTTATTTGCTAAGAAAGTAGAACTTTAAAACACCAAGGACTATGATTTAATTTTTTCTTGTTGATACTCATTTTTCAAAACATTTTTGTTTTAAAATCATTATAGATTAGTACAAAAATCCCCCAAAATTAAAGAGAGACTCTGTATATTCCTTAACCAATCCCTTCTATGGTAAGATCTTGTGAAAACTATATAATACAATAGCGAAACCAGGAAGCCAACATTATTACAGTCCACTGAACTTAGAGTTCATCAGTTTATGTACTTTCATTTCTGTTTGTATAATTCTATGTAATGTTTATCACAAGTGTAAGTTTTATGTAACTACCACCATAATCAAGATATTGACAGTATCATCACCTAGGATCCCTTGTGTTGCCCTTTTATAAATGAGGCAACCCTTTCTTCCCCATCTCTAACCACTGGCAACCTCTATACTTTTCTGTTTTCAAACTTTATTAATTTATACATTAAAATATTATATAAATTGAATGATACAGTATGTGATCTATGGCACTAGGTTTTTTCACACAATGTAATATCTTTAAGATCCAACCAAGCTCTTATATTTATCAATAGTTTTTTCTCCTATCTATTGTTTAGTTTGGATGTTCCAAAGTTATCTAACTACTAACTACTCACATACTAAGGTGTATTTTGGTAGTTTTCAGTTGAAGCTACTACAGATGAGGCTGCTATAAACATTTCTGTATGCTTTTATGTGAACAAGTTTTCATTTATCTGGGATAAATGCCCAAGAGTGCAATTGCTGTGTCATATGATAGTTGTAGGTTTAGCCTTTTTATTTCTTGCTTAATTTTATTTTTGTCTTTAAAGAAATTCCCTTTTATTCTTGAAGGATATTTCTGATGTATGTAAAATTCACAGTTGACAGCTCCTTTATTTCAGTACTTGAAAAATATTGTGCCACTTTTTCCTGGCTCTCATGATTTTGCATGAGACAGCTTTTCTTTTCAAAACTGGATTCCTTTTATTTATTTTTATTATCTGATTTCTATGGCTAAGACTTCTAAAATTATGTTGAATAAAAGTGGGGAGAGTGGGCATCCTTGTCTTGTTCTTGATCTTGGTATAAATGCTTTTAGCTTTTCACCATTGAGTATGTTAGCTCTGGGTTTGTCATATATGACTTTTATTATGTTGAGGTATGTTCCCTCTATGCCCACTTTCTGCAAGTTTTTATTATAAATGGATGTTTAATTTTATCAAAAAGTTCTTATGCATCTATTGAGATGATCATATGGTTTTTATTCTTCAATTTGTTAATGTGGTGTATCACATTGATTGATCTGCAGATATTGAAAAAAACTTTGATCCCTGACATAAATCCCACTCGATCATGGTGTATAATCCTTTTAATGTATTGCTGGAGTCAGTTTTCTAGTATTTTGTTAAAGATTTTTGTGTATATGCAAAGGCAATATAACACACATAAAGGGCAAAATTGACAGTAACACAGTAATAGTGGGGAACTTTGACACTATACTTACACCAATGGCGAGATCATCTATACATATGCCTTGCTGAAGAACTGGGTTTGTTAGGGTGATAGAGTCTGGTAATTTGGATAAAACTGAAAACTTTGATTACTAGAAGTTCAATTCTTCTTCTCAATGAAGTGTTTACAATTAACATTGTTTCACTCATTGTCCCTGTCTTACTTTCTCTGTAGCATTCCTCACATAATTGAATGAAATGTCTT
>NC_045732.1:51037682-51049157 GCF_009834535.1 Camelus ferus | reverse complement strand
CTAGAAAATTAAGATCATTTTGCATGCAGGTTTCCTATTTGTATATACCAAGATTTTCAGTCATACTTCTAAAATAGATTATGATGATCATGTTGATCCTGGAATATAAACATAATATAAAATATTTTAACCTTGATTTCATCTGTTCCATTTTATCAAACTACCTAAACTATCATACCACAGTGGCAAGACCTAAAAATATATGTAAATGGTCTTTAGAGGAGAAAGAAAGAATGGGCTTAAGACTGTTGCATTTTATCTCACACTCAAAAAATTGTGAAATAACATTCAAGTAGGAGTATATTAGCTTAGATTTGTGCAAAAATAAAGTGATGTAGCAAGCTTACTCATCTAATTTTTACTGATAAAATTTTGTCTAAGCTAAATTATATTTAGGAACAAAGAAGGCAAGCTGTCAAATCTGACTATGAAAACTGGCAGGAAGAAGAAAACTGGAAGAAGAATGACTAATTATAAAGCAGTATAGAGGTAGTTAAGTCTAATAGCCCTACATATTGGGATAGGCCTAAAGTATATGTATACACACACACACACACACAAGCACATATACCAGGTGCCCCTTTAAAAATATATACAGCCAGAGGTCAGAGATTATAGATTTGTCTGTTCTTGTCTCTTCTTTAGTGAAATAAACTACTGCCTACATCAGAGTACAGTTCACTCTTGAACAATTGAACAACACAGGTTTGAACTGTGTGGCTTCACTTTTGTGCATATTTTTCAATAAATACTACAGTACTACACAATGCACAGTTGGTTGAATCCACAGATGCACAACTTTGGATATAGAGGGCCGATAATGGGACTTGAGCATCCCCAGATTTTGGTATTCACTCACAGTGGGTCCTGGAACCAATTCCCCATAGATACCAAGGGATGAGGGATGACTGCTTAAGTAAGTAAGAAATCTCCTTAAGGGAATAGGGCAGGAAAAGAGATTGGTTAATCCAGGGAGAGTGGAGTAGATTTATACAGAGGAGCCATGAATAAGCAGGAGATAAGAGAGAAAATATTCTAGGTCTATACGGTGGTGGAAACTGGAACCAATCTTTACCCAGGGCTCTGGATTCTACTTGAATCCTGTAGTAACTTGTCATGTCATTCAAAAAGCCAATGTCAATTTAAAAAAAAAGCTTATATAATCAAGCTTACTGTTTTCTGACCTAAAGTTCTACAACTACTTCCTGTTGCTCACACTACTCCATTTACATCAGTCTCCTTGCTTTTCCTAGACCATGTCAGACATACTTCCCAGGGTGAGGAAACTTTTCCTCTTTCAGGGTTCCCTCCCAGGGGCACAAGTCCTATCTCAATACCCGTTTTTTCCTTTAGTCCTACCTGGTTATATGGGATCTTTCTTACAGCTTTGGTTGTGTGAGATCTTCTATCAGCTTTCAGTTAGTATTCTGTGAGAATTGTTCCAGAAGTAGATGTATTCTCAATGTACTTGTGGAGGGAGGTGAGCTCCCTGTCCTACTCTGTCATCTTGATCTCCTCCCCTATGATCCCTATGACTAATGTTTTCTTAAAATAAATAGAGTGTGTGAAACAAAAAGAAAGAGAAAAAAATCTGTAAAATTCTGTTTACCTACTTTCCTCTCTCTCTTCTATTCTTGCCTTCTTCAAAAAGCCACACTCTGGTATAATTTACTTTAATGATTCTCGATTTTTTAGATTTTAAATGTCAGCAACATTTCAAACACTACATTTTAGAGACCAGCATAGTGATGACAACTTTTTATTTTGCTAAGAAAGTAGAACTTTAAAACACCAAGGACTATGATTTAATTTTTTCTTGTTGATACTCATTTTTCAAAACATTTTTGTTTTAAAATCATTATAGATTAGTACAAAAATCCCCCAAAATTAAAGAGAGACTCTGTATATTCCTTAACCAATCCCTTCTAATGGTAAGATCTTGTGAAACTATATAATACAATAGCGAAACCAGGAAGCCAACATTATTACAGTCCACTGAACTTAGAGTTCATCAGTTTTATGTACTTTCATTTCTGTTTGTATAATTCTATGTAATGTTATCACAAGTGTAAGTTTATGTAACTACCACCATAATCAAGATATTGACAGTATCATCACCTTAAGGATCCCTTGTGTTGCCCTTTTATAAATGAGGCCACCCTTTCTCCCCATCTCTAACCACTGGCAACCTCTATACTTTTCTGTTTTCAAACTTTATTAATTTATACATTAAAATATTATATAAATTGAATGATACAGTATGTGATCTATTGGCACTAGGTTTTTTCACACAAT
This sequence comes from Camelus ferus, assembly GCF_009834535.1. Lineage (NCBI taxonomy): Eukaryota > Metazoa > Chordata > Mammalia > Artiodactyla > Camelidae > Camelus > Camelus ferus. Next base: position 51,046,862 of record NC_045732.1, on the reverse strand, counting down.
GTAATATCTTTAAGATCCAACCAAGCTCTTATATTTATCAATAGTTTTTTCTCCTATCTATTGTTTAGTTTGGATGTTCCAAAGTTTATCTAACTACTCACATACTAAGGTGTATTTTGGTAGTTTTCAGTTTGAAGCTACTACAGATGAGGCTGCTATAAACATTTCTGTATGCTTTTATGTGAACAAGTTTTCATTTATCTGGGATAAATGCCCAAGAGTGCAATTGCTGTGTCATATGATAGTTGTAGGTTTAGCCTTTTTATTTCTTGGCTTAATTTTATTTTTGTCTTTAAAGAAATTCCCTTTTATTCTTGAAGGATATTTCTGATGTATGTAAAATTCACAGTTGACAGCTCCTTTATTTCAGTACTTGAAAAATATTGTGCCACTTTTTCCTGGCTCTCATGATTTTGCATGAGACAGCTTTTCTTTTCAAAACTGGATTCCTTTTATTTATTTTTATTATCTGATTTCTATGGCTAAGACTTCTAAAATTATGTTGAATAAAAGTGGGGAGAGTGGGCATCCTTGTCTTGTTCTTGATCTTGGTATAAATGCTTTTAGCTTTTCACCATTGAGTATGTTAGCTCTGGGTTTGTCATATATGACTTTTATTATGTTGAGGTATGTTCCCTCTATGCCCACTTTCTGCAAGTTTTTATTATAAATGGATGTTTAATTTTATCAAAAGTTCTTTATGCATCTATTGAGATGATCATATGGTTTTTATTCTTCAATTTGTTAATGTGGTGTATCACATTGATTGATCTGCAGATATTGAAAAAACTTTGATCCCTGACATAAATCCCACTCGATCATGGTGTATAATCCTTTTAATGTATTGCTGGAGTCAGTTTTCTAGTATTTTGTTAAAGATTTTTGTGTATATGCAAAGGCAAATATAACACACATAAAGGGCAAAATTGACAGTAACACAGTAATAGTGGGGAACTTTGACACTATACTTACACCAATGGCGAGATCATCTATACATATGCCTTGCTGAAGAACTGGGTTTGTTAGGGTGATAGAGTCTGGTATTTGGATAAAACTGAAACTTTGATTACTAGAAGTTCAATTCTTCTTCTCAATGAAGTGTTTACAATTAACATTTTTTCACTCATTGTCCTGGTCTTACTTACTGTAGCATTCCTCACATTAATTGAATGAAATGTCTTAGGCTATATGCAACTCTCAAAAGGACCAAACATCATTGGACACTATGGATTATTACAACCCATTGCTGACACATTTAAATTATTTATTAAAGAACCAGTCTGACCATCAATTTCATCAATTTCTATATTTATCATTGCACCAATTCTAGTTTTAATCCTGGTCCTTATAATATGAATTCCTCTTCCCATATCCTATCCACTCATTGACTTAAACTTAGGTGTACTATTTATTTATTTTTAAATGTTTTTTATTGATTTATAATAATTTTACAATGTTGTGTCAAATTCCAGTGTAGAGCACAATTTTTCAGTTATACATGAACATATATATACTCATTGTCACATTTTTTTTCTCTGTGAGCTACCATAAGATCTTATGTATATTTCCCTGTGCTATATAGTATAATCTTGTTTATCTATTCTACAGTTTTGAAATCCCATCTATCCCTTCCCATCCTCTGCCCCCTTGGCAACCAAAAGTTTGTATTCTATGTCTGTGAGTCTGTTTCTGTTTCACATTTGTGCTTTGTTTGTTTGTTTTTAATTTTAGATTCCACATATGAGCAATCTCATATGGTATTTTTCTTTCTCTTTCTGGATTACTTCGCTTAGAATGACATTCTCCAGAAGCATCCATGTTGCTCCAAATGGCATTATGTTGTCAGTTTTTATGGCTGAGTATAAATATACCACTTTGTATAAATATTGTAGAAATATACCACTTCTTCTCTATCCAGTCATCCGTTGATGGACATTTAGGCTGTTTCCATGTTTTGGCTATTGTAAATAGTGCTGCTATGAACATTGGGGTGCAGGTGTCATCCTAAAGTAGTGTTCCTTCTGGATATAAGCCCAGGAGCAGGATTCCTGGGCCATATGGTAAGTCTATTCCTAGTCTTTTGAGGAATCTCCACACTGTTTTCCATAGTGGCTGCACCAAACTGCATTCCCACCAGCAGTGTAGGAGGGTTCCCCTTACTCCACAGCCTCTCCAGCATTTGTCATTTGTGGATTTTTGAATGATGGCCATTCTGATTGATGTGAGGTGATACCTCATTGTAGTTTTGATTTGCATTTCTCTGATAATTAGTGACATGGAGCATTTTTTCATGTGCCTATTGTATGTCTTCCTTGGAGAATTGCTTGTTTAGGTCTTTTGCCCATTTTTGGATTGGGTTGTTTGGTTGTTTCTTATTAAGTCATATGAGCGGCTTATATATTCTGGAGATCAAACCTTTGTATGTGTAGTATTTATATTAGCCATATCAAGCCTGTCCATCTACTCCATCCTCTAATTTGGATGAGCTTCAAACTCAAAACACACACTAATTGGAGCTCTATGGGCAGTAACACAAACAGATTCATATGAAGCAACATTATCAATTATTCTCTTATCAGTTCTACTGATTAATCATTTACACTTCCAATACTAATTATTACACAAGAACATTTGTGACTAATTTTCCTATCCTGATGTCTAGTGATAATATGATTTACTTCTACCTCAGTAAAAGCCAACTGAGCCCCACTTGATTTAACAGCAGGAGAATCAGAACTCACATCTGGCTTCAATGTAGATTATGCAGCAGGCCTATTTGCCTTATTTTTCTTAGCAGACTATGCCAACACCATCATAGCAAATATTTTACAGTAATCCTATTTTTATAAACATCTCACAATCCCTACGTGCCAGAATTACATACAGCCAATTTCATTATTAAAACAATTCTAACAATTTCTCTCCTATGAATTTGAGACTCCTATCCACAATTCAGATATGATCCACTCTCATCTCTTATGAAAAATTTTCTTACCACTAATTCTAGCCCTAAGCATATGACAAATTTCACTACCCATTTTACATCAAACATCCCACCACAAATATATGAAATGTATCTGATAAAAGACTTACTTTGATAAAGTAAATAATAGAGGTGTATGTCCTCTTACTTCTAGAATTATAGGAATTGAACTTACGCTTAAGAATTAAAAATTCTTTATGTTACCATATTACACCACATTCTATAGTAAGGTCAGGTAAGTAAGCTATCAGGCCCATACTCCACAAATGTTGATTTATATCCTTCCCACATTAATAAATTCTATCATTTTTATCATTCTATTATCTTTGGGACCATAACTGCAATCACATTGGCCTCTTACTTGAATTGAATTTGAAATAAATATACTAGCTATAATACCCATACTAATAAAAAAGTTTAATCCACAAGTTGTAGAGGTATCCACCAAATATTTTCAAACACAAGCCACTGCATCAATACTACTTAAAATGGCCATTATCATAAACCTACTATACTCTGGTCAATGAACTATCACAAAAATCTTTAACCCAAAAGCAACTGCCATCATAATAGCCCCAGTCATAGAACTAGGATTTTTCCCATTTTACTTCTGGGTTACCTGAGGTTACACAAGATATTCCACTAACAACAAGCTTAATCCTATTGACATGACAAAAACTTGCACCCCTATCAATTTTATACCAAATCTCATCATCTATTAATCTAAATACACTATTAATTATATCCATGTTATCAATTATAATTGGAGGTTAAGGCAGACTAAACAAAACTCAGAGGAGAAAAATTATAGCCTACTGATCAATTGCTCACTTAGAGTAACAAATATCATAGTGTACAATCAAACCATAACATTTCTAAATCTATTAATTACATTAAGATAACACTCACTATCTTCATATTATTTATGCACAGCTCATCCACCAAAACATTACTGTTATCACACGCATGAAACAAAGTGCCTCTCATCACAACCCTTATCCTCATCACCATGCTATTTTTAGGAGGTCTCCCACCACTATTAGGATGTATACCCAAGTGAATAAACATTTAAGAGATAAATAGTAACACTATTCTACCAACACTGATAGCCATTATTGTTAAAGTCTGAGAGAAATAAAGGAGAGAGAGACAGATCAAGGGCAGAGACAGGTTTACTTGAGAAACAGCAGAGGGGTCTCCAGTTAGACTAGAGCCTGTGCTGTGCATGCAGGCTTTGGGAGAAACCAGCAGAAGCCGTCTCCAGCCGGACTGGAGCCCACTTTTGATATACAGACTTGGTTATTTTATGCCTGGGGGTTGGAGCTGATTGGTGGGTTCTTATTCAAACGAGGGGTACTGAGAGGTAAGTTTTGATTGGTGGGTATCCTGAAAGTGAAAGGGGCGTGTGTGAAAGAGAGAGGGGCATGGATGAACTTTCCCGCCAGTAGTTCTCACTCAAGTCTGGAGAGGCGGAAGTTGTCATGCAGATGAGGTAAGCTGAAGGGTAAATGCTGATTGATGGGTTTTGCAGAAGGCAGAAATTATTACTTGCAGTTGGCTTGGCTTGTCCTAAAATAGCAGCAGATTGGTGAAACGGAGTTTGGTAGTGTCTATCAATTATGACACTAGTTAACCTATTTTTCTATATGGACTAACATATTCACATCATTGACTATACTTCCAATAATAAACAACATAAAATAAAATGACAATTTGAACAAACACAAATAACGTTTCTACCAACAGTAATCATAATATCCACACTATTATTATCCTTAAACCCATCCTATCAATACTAGACTAGTAATTTAGGTTAGCACAGACTAAGAGCCTTCAAAGCCAGCTTCTACACCAGTGTTGTTTACTTAAGTCCTGAAAATTAAGAATTTGCAAAACTCTATACTGCATCAATTGTATACACTTTAATTAAGCAAAATCTACACCACTATATTTTAGTTAACAGCTAAATACCTTAGTCAAGTGGCTTCAATCTACTTCTCCAACCTTCAAGAAAGAATAAAATAAAATAAAATAAAAAGGCGGGAGAAGCCCCAACAGAATTAAAGCTGCTTCCTTGAATTTGCAATTGAATATGTTAATTTGCCACAGGACTTGGCAAAAAGAGGGCTCAATCGCTGTCTTTAGATTTACAGTCTAATGTTTACTCGGCCATTTTACCAATGTTCATGAACTGCTGATTATTTTCAACAAATTATAAATTATATTGGCATTTATATTTACCATTTGGTGCTTGAGCTGAACTAGTAGGCATTGTGTTAAGTCTACTAATCTGTGCTGGGCTAGGCCGACCCAGAGCATTACTTGGAGATGATCAAATCTACAACATAGTTTAATGGGCTATGCATTTGTAATAATTTTCTTTATAGTCATGACAACTATGATTGGAGTGTTCAGAAACTGACTTTTCCCACTAATAACTCGGACACCTGATATAGCATTCCCCCAAATAACAATAAAAGTTTTGGCTACTTTTCCTTTCATTCCTACTCTTACTTGCGTTATTGATAGTAAAAGCTGGTGCTGAAACTGGCTAAACTATATATCCACAATTAGCCCGATCCTCCATTTTCTCCTTTAGAGGATATCAACTCAACTCTATGTGACATCAATTTTATTACTATAATCATTAATATAAAATCACCAGCCATATCTCAATATTAAACACCATTATTTTTTTGGTCTGTCTTAATCACAGTCATGTTACTATTATTACTCCCAGTACTAGATCCAGAATACTATGCTTTTAACAGACTGATATCTAAACACAACCTTTTTCAACCTCACAGGAGGAGGCGATTCAATCCTATTACCAACACCTATTTTGATTCTTTGGTCATCCTAAAGTCTATATTTTTATTTTACCTCGGTTCAGAATAACCTCACATATTGTTACATATCACTCAGGGGGAACAAAGATACTTTTGGATACATGGGAATAGTATGAGCCATGATATCCATTTTTCCTTTTATATGTACTCACCATATGTTTACAGTAGGGATGGATGTTGACACACAAGCATACTTTACATCAGCTACTATGATTGCTATCCTAAAGGAGTAAAAGTATTTAGGTGATTAGTAACTCTTCACAGAGTTAATATTAAATGATCTCTTGCTATATTTTGAGCTTAGGCTTTATTTTCTTTTTTACAATAAATAGTTTAACAGGAATTGTCCTAGCTAATTCACCTTAGGATTTAGTCCTTCACAATACATATGTAGTAGCACACTTCAATTATGCATTGTCAATGAGAGCTGCCTTCATCATTATAGGAGGCTTTGTGTATTGATTTCCACTATTCTCAGGTTATACACTCAACTTAGCATGAGCAAAAAATCTATTTCACAATTATGATTATAGGATTAAATATAGCATTCTCCCCACAGCACTTGGGCCTCTCAGGAATGCCATGACAATATTTCTACTATTCTGATGCATAAATGACATGAAATATAATTTCAACTGTAGGCTCATTCATCTCATTAATAGCAGTAATATTAACAATTTTCATAATTTGGGAAGCATTTGCATCCAACTGAGAAGTCTGAGTAGCAAAATTAACCACTACTAACAGAACGATTACATGGATGCCCTCCATCATATTACACATTTAAAGACACTACTTATGTAAACTTAAAATAAGTAAGGAAGGAAACAACTTTCCTCAACTGGTTTCAAGCCAACATCATGACCATTATGTCTTTCTCAATAAAAGATACTAGTGGAAATATTACATAACTGTAACTTTATCAAAGTTTAATTATAGGTGAGAATCCTATATGTCTCTATGGCATATCCATTTCAACTAAGCTTTCAAGATGCAACAAGACCCACTATGGAATTAGTCTTACATTTTTATGATCACATATTAATAATCATCTTCCCAATCAGTTCTCTAGGCCTGTATATCATTTTATTATTATTAACAACTAAACTGACCCATACAAGTACAATAGATGCACAAGACAATTTTATTGTTTTTGATGTTAATGTAAATGGATTTTTTCAGAAAAGTTTGCTGAAAGTGGTTAAAAACACAACTGATTACTGCATATTGATTTTGTTTCCCATAAATTTACTGAATTAGTTTATTATTTCTACCAGTTTTTTTGATGGAGCACAAGATTTTCTATATAAAAGATCATATCAACTTTAAACAGATGCAATTTTATTCCTTCTTTTCACATCCTGATGCCTATTTTTGCCTTCCTAACTGTTCTGACTCAAGTGTGAGGCTGAATAAGAGTGGTGAGAGTGAGCACTCTCTTGATTTGTTCCTGGTTTTGGCAAAAAAATATTTTCAACCTTTCACCCTTGAGTATGTTGTTAGCTGGGAGATTGTTGTTTATGGCCTTACTATGTTTTGGTGTGTACCTTCTATACACGAATTTCAGAGAGTTCTTGTCATAACAGTTTGTTGAATTGTGTCAAATGAATTTTTTGCATCTATTGAGATGATCTTGTGATTTTTTTCTTCAGTTCTGTTAATGTGGCATATCATATTGGTTGATTTGTGTAATTTAAATTGCCCTTGTATCCCAGGAATAAAACTCACTTGATAATGCTTTGTGACAATTTTAATGTGCTGCTGAATTTGGTTTATTAATATTATATTGATAATTTTTGAATCTATATTCAACAGAAATACTGGTCTGTAGTTTTCCTTTGTTGTCTTTATCTGACTTAGTATCAGTGTAAGGCTGCCCTAGTAAAATTCGTCTGAGAATGAGCCCTCTTCTTCAAGTTTAGAAGAGTTTGAAAAGGACTGTTACTAATATTCCTTTAAATGCCTGATAGAATTCAACAGTAAAACCATCTGGCCTTCTGATTTTCTTTGTTGGGAGTTTTATTTTCCTTATTGATTTCATCACCTTATTCATTATGGGCCTCTTCAGATTTTTTTCCCTTTGTCAGTTTTATTAGGTAGAATTATTACAGTTCAACTGCACATACACATTGTATTGCATGTAAATACACATATACAATATACTGAACATTTTTAATATTTACATATATGTACTAGTTATTGTTTCTAAGAACCAATTAGACATTTAGCTTTTTAAACTTACATAGTTATCAAAGGAATAAAGCCAACTACAAAATAACTCTCAATTGAATGCAGAAATCCAACCATAAAGGACAGTCAAATGTGCTTACACATATTCAAGTAATCAAAATAATAATTAGTTCATTTGTGTCCTTATTATTATTGTTATTATTTTTTAGATTCCTCATATAAATGATGTCATATGACATTTTTCTTTCTCTTTCCAGCCCCCTTCAATTAGAATGACAATCTTCAGGTCCATCCATATTGCTGCAAATGGCATTATTTTATTCTTTTTTATGGCTGAGTAGTGTTCCATTGTATATATGTATCACATCTTCTTTATCCAGCCATTTGTTGATGGACATTTGGGTTGTTTCCATGTCTTTGCTATCGTAAATAGTACTGCCATGAACATTGGGGTGAATGTGTCTTTTTGAATTTTATTTTTCTCCGGATATATTCCCAGGAGTGGGATTGCTGGATCACATGGTAAGTCTATTTTCAGTTTTATAAGGAACCTCCATACTGTCTTCCATGGTGGCTGCACCAATCTACACTCCCACCAATAGTGTAGGAGGGTTCCCTTTTATCCATATTCTCTCCAGCATCTATCATTTGTAGACTTTTCAATGATGGCCATTCTGGCTAGTGTGAGGTGATACCTCATTGTAGTTTTGATCTGCATTTCTCTGACAATTAGTGATGCTGAGCATTTTTTAATGAGCCTATTGATCATTTGTATGTCTTCATTGGAGAATTGCTTGTTTAGGTCTCTTCAGATTTTCTATATTTTCCTGATTCAGTTTTGGTAGGTTGTGTATTTCTAAGAATTTATCAATTTCTTCTAAGCTACTCAATTTTTGACATAAAATTTTTCATAGTAGTGTCATGATTCTTTGTATTTCTGTACTGTCAGTTATAGTGACTCTTAATTTGTTTCTGATTTTATTTGACTTCTCTCTTTTTTTGTAATTAGTTTAAAATTTGTCAATTTTTGTCTCATCAAATAAATAGTTCTTAGTTTTGTTAATCTTTACTATTGTTTTTCTTGTTTCTATTTATTTTGTTTTGCTATAATCTGCAAAATTTGTACTTAGTTTATTTTACATTTGTAGTTCTTTGAAC
>NC_045732.1:51020202-51037582 GCF_009834535.1 Camelus ferus | reverse complement strand
GACCCAAGCAGTATGTCAGCCTCCAGAGAAGCTCATGTAGATGAACAATCCCTGAATGTCCATCACCAACTTTATGTCCCCAGGGTGAGTTGCAGCTACCCCTCATTTCCCCAGGAACCCTTCCAAAACCAGTAGGCAGGTCTGGATCAGGTTCCCATAAAATCACTGTCTCTTCCCTTGGTCCCAGTGCACGTTAGATCCTATGTGCTCTTTCCAAGAGAGAGAAGACTCTGTTTCCCCCAGTCCCATGGAGTCCTATCCTGACATGATTCCCTCTTTATGTTTCAGTTGAGAAGATCTTTTATGCCATGTTCCAGTTCTCTTCCATCAGTGCTTGTTTAGCAGTCAGTTGTGATTTAGTTGTAATCATGAGATGAAACAAGCTCGTGGTCCTACTACTCTGCCATCCTGACAGGAAAATCTCCTAATCATAGTGGTTTTAGATTCACAGTTTAATAATTCCAACATTCTTGACATATCTGAGTCTGGTTATGATGATTATTCTATCTCCTCAAACTGTTTTTAATTTTCTAGTGGTGCCTTATGATTTTTTTGTTGTTGAAACTAGGACATGATGTAAAAAGAACTCCAGTAAATAGGCCTTTAATAATAAGGCATTAAGGTGTAGGGAGAGAGGAAGCATTGTACAGTCATATTGGTCTCATAGTGAGCATTTACCTCTGGGCTGTGAATTTCACAAGTGACTTTCAGTTTTATCTCTGCCTTAGGTGGGACAAGTTGGCTAGAAGAGACTACAGTTTGGCATTTCTCTTCCCCCATGTGGAAGTCTTGAGCAGGCAGAACCTTGGTATTTCTCTTCCTTCTGGTTGATTGGGCTTTTATAAAACTCCAATATGGTTATACCTCAATAAACTAGTATATCTTTGTGTCAGGCTTTATTATGAAAAAGAGAAAGTTCTGGTGAATTTTTTTAAATTGAAAAACAGACAGCTACAATATGTCAATTTCTAGTGTTCAGCACAATGTCCTAGTGATGCATACACATACATATAAATTTTATATTATTTTTCACTAAAGGTTATTACAAGATATTAAACATACTTCCCTGTGATATACAGGAGAAACTTTCTCTATTTAAACCTATTTTTATATATAGTAGCTAACAATTATAAATCTCAAACTCCAAAATTTATCCCTTCCCACCCCCTTCCCCCAGTAACCATAAGATTTTTTACTATGTCTGTGAGTCTGTTTCTGTTTTGTGGATGAGTTCATAGTGTCCTTTTTTTTCTTTCTCTCTCTCTCTTTTTTTTTTTCGGATTCCACATATGAATGATACCTTATGGTCGTTTTCTTTCTCTTTCTGGCTTACTTCAATTAGAATGATGATCTCTAAGTCCATCCATGTTGCTGCAAATGGCATTATTTTGATCTATTCTATGGCTGAGAAGTATTCCATTGTATAAACATACCACACCTTCTTTATCCAGTCATCTGTTGATGGACAGTTAGGTTGCTTCCATGTCTTCGCTCTTTTATATACTGCTGCTATGAACATTGGGGTGTATACTCTTTATTTTTTAACATTTTTATTGATTTATAAGCATTTTACAATGTTGTGTCAAATTCCAGTGTACAGCACAATTTTTCAATTATACATGAACATATATATATTCATTGTCACATTCCTTTCTCTGTGAGATACCATAAGATCTAGTATATATTTCCCTGTGCTATACAGTATAATCTTGTTGATCTATTCTACAGCTTTGAAATACCATTCTATCTCTTCCCACCCCCAACCCCCTTGGCAACCACAAGTCTGTATTCTATGTCTATGAGTCTATTTCTGTCCTGTAATTATGCTTTTGTTTGTTTGTTTCTTTGTTTTTTAGATTCCACATATGAGCAATCTCATATAGTATTTTTCTTTCTCTTTCTGGCTTACTTCACTTAGAATGGCATTCTCCAAGAGCATCCATGTTGCTGTAAATGGCGTTATGTTGTCAGTTTTTATGGCTGAGTAGTATTCCATTGTATAAATATATCACTTCTTCTTTATCCAGTCACCTGTTGATGGACATTTATGCTGTTTCCATGTTTTGGCTATTGTAAATAGTGCTGCTATGAACATTGGGCTGCAGGTGTCATCCTGAAGTAGGGTTCCTTCTGGATATAAGCCCAGGAGCAGGATTCCTGGGTCATATGGTAAGTCTATTCCTAATCTTTTGAGGAATCTCCATACTGTTTTCCACAGTGGCTGTACCAAACTGCATTCCCACCAGCAGTGTAGAAGGGTTCCCTTTTCTCCACAGCCTCTCCAGCATTTGTCATTTGTGCATTTTTGAATGACAGCCATTCTGACTGGTGTGAGGTGATACCTCATTGTAGTTTTGATTTGCATTTCTCTGATAATTAGTGATACTGAGCATTTTTTCATGTGCTTCTTATCTACAGATTTAATGCTACCCCTATCAAATTACACAGGACATTTTTTACAGAACTAAAACAAACAATCCTAAAATGTATATGGAATCACCAAAGACTCAAAATTGCCAAGGCAATATTAAAGAAAAAGAAAGAAGCTGGAGAAATAACCCTCCCAGACTTCAGACAATACTACAGAACTACAGTAATCAAAACAACATGGCATTGGCATAAAAACAGGTGTATGGATCAATGGAACAGGATAGCCCAGAAATAAACCCATAGACCTATGGTCAATTAATTTTCTACAAAGGAGGTGAGTATATACAATGGAAAAAAGGCAGTCCTTTCAGCAAGTGGTGTTGGAAAAACTGGATAGCAGCATGTAAATCAATGAAGTTAGAACACCCCCTCACTCCACACAGAAAAATAAACTCAAAATGGCTTAAAGACTTAAATGTGACAAGACACAGTAAATCTCCTAGAGGAAAACATAGGCAAAACATTCTCTGACATAAATCTTAGCAGTATTCTCCTAGAGCAGTCTACCCAGGCAAAAGAAATAAGAGCAAATATAAAATGGGACCTAATTAAACTTATAAGCTTTTGCAGAACAAAGGAAACCATAAGCAAAACAAAATGAAAAACCTACAGAATGGGAGAAAATATTTGCAAATGTTGCAACTGAAAAAGGCTTAATTTTCAGAATATATAAACAACTCATACAACTTAATAACAAAAAGACAAACAACCCAATCCAAAAATGGGCAGAGGACTTAAACAAGAAATTATCCAATGAAGACATACAAATGGCCAAAAGAACATGAAAAAATACTCAGTATCAGTAATTATCAGAAAATTACAAATCAAAACTACAATGAGGTATCCCCTCACACTAGTCAGAGTGTCCTTCATTCAAAATCCCATGAATGATAAATGCTGGAGAGGGTGTGGAGAAAAAAGAACCTTCCTACACTGCTGAACCAGAAACTGGGAGTCTAAGTTATTAGAATTTTAGAAGAATTTATGAGGTTTCAAATAATTCTAAAGAGTAGCCATTGTTGAGAACCACAACTGTAAAGGCATAGCTTCTAAAAAGAACACAACCTGCATTATGCATGAGTGCACTGCTAATTATCTGATAGTAACATATTTCTGTACAAGAATTAGTATTGCAAAGAAGGTCTTTTAGTCATTCTTGGGAAAAAATGTATTAGTCTACTTGGGCTGACATAACAAAATATCATAGACTGCATGACTTAAACAGCAGAAATTTATTTTCTCACAATTCTGCCTCAAGATAACAGCAGGTTTGTTTTCTCCTGAGATTTCTCCCTGACTTACAGATGACCACCTTCTTGCTGTATCCTTACAGGGCCTTTTCTCTATTCACATGCATCCCTTGTATCTCTTCCTCTTCTTATAAGGACACTGGTCCTATCAGATTAGAGCTCCACTTATGTGACCTCATTTAACAAGAATTTATTCTTTAAAGTCCCTATTTCTGAATACACTTACATTGGGGATTATGGATTCTACATATGAATTTAGAGAGGAGACACAGTTCAGTCCATAACATTCAATGTTTATTATGCCTCTTTTCTGATTTGTTCAAATATTGAAGTTATAATTTAAACATACTCAGTTGCTTTTCTCTTAAGCAAGAATCTTGCCAAACCAGTATGGACTGTGGAAAAATGTTCATTAAGTAATTCTTCTTATCAACATTCTCTGGATTAAAATTGAAAGAAAATAATACTGATGGAAATTCTCAATGTATAATTCAGTGAATTTTCTCCTTAAAGATTCTCTCAGTTGAGATATACACTTTGCACATAGCAAAATGAAAATCACTTCATCGTATAAAATTTACTCTATTATAAAGCTATGTAGACTAAATGTAATTATTTGATTTACATTTAATAAAACTTGTTTAAAATATGTAGTTAAAAATCTTTGGCAAAATTATACTAGAACTTCAAGGTGTTTTTAATTATAATTCAATTAATGTTCCACTTTTTGTATAGGTAGAAAAATTCATCAATTAAGTAAAGCACATAAAAGAAATACAGGCCATATGAATTATTCACAGGTACAAGACTTTATCATGCTTTTCAGTGGAACCTAAAAAAATCCATCAGCTTGTGTGCAAAGTGTCACTCATGCAAAATAAGACAAAGCAGTCAATACAGAAATTTTGGACAATATTTTAAAAAAATCATTTCTTTTTATGCTGAATTTGACAAATGTAGTCATTAGCAAATTTAAACTCATAGCTTTTTAATTTTGGAATATCTGCCTTTAATTATTAATTTTGCCTTTAATTATTAATTTTGTATAATACCATATGTCAGCTATTAAGCTAATGTCTTCAGCCCCAAACTCACTCTTCTATAATCACTTTAGTAATTCTGATGGTAGAATTGTTCAAATCATGTTTCTATTTTCCCAGCCAGCATTCTGTTATGTTTGCCAATATGGGCACAGGAAATAGACTGCAAAGCTAGAGTAAGAAGGAAGAATTCTGCTTCCTCTGTGTTTTCTTTTTTTATGAGCATTGTGTTAGCAAAGCTTTTTTATCTCACAGCAGCAACTGAACCCTGTTTGAAATATCTGCAACACTTGCAGAAGCAGTTCACCACTCCCTCACATCCATCCCAGAGACAAAAGGAGAAGGCAGGTAGCATATCCTCAGAAGAGGTCTGAGTTTCAGCTGCATGAAAACCTTTCTCTAATTTTCTAAGTTTTAATAATTTCAGCTTCTTTCATTTGTTCCTCAGTATTAGCACTGTTATCTATATCCTGCATTTATTATTTCCGCTATACTAAAGAATTCTCTTTTACCCTTTTGATTGACCCATTAACAATTTTATACCTACTTGTCAATTCTTTACATAAAAATCTCTGTTCCGATAACCAATGTGTTTTTTCTCTCCTGAATGACCCCCAAATTCTTCACCTATTACCAATAAACTAAACGCAAAATTCTTATACATCTTTGAGTTCCACTGTACAAATACATTTTGTTTTTTGGGATAAATTTAACAGCTATATTGAGATATAATTTGCAATCCATGAAATTCACTCATTTAATGTACAGAATCAGTAGTTTTGAGTTGATTCCCAAAGTTTTATAACCATTACCTGAATCTACTTTAATTTTTTTAATTGAAGTATAGTCAGTTTACACTGTTGTGTCAACTTCTGGTGTACAGTATGTTTCAGTCTTACATATACATATTATATTCTTTTTCATTGTAGGTTACTACAAGATATTGAATATAGTTCCCTGTGCTATACAGTATAAACTTGTTTTTCTCTATTTTATATATATTTTATATATTTAGTTAGTATCTGCAAATTTTGAACTCCCAATTTATCCTTTCCCAGCCCCTTCCAATCCTGGTAATCACAAGTTTGATTTCTATGTCTCTGAGTCTGTTTCTGTTTTGTAAATAAGTTCAATAGTATCTTTTTCTTTTCTTTTCTTTTCTTTTTTTTTAGATTCCACATATGAGTGATATCATATGGTATTTTTCTTTCTCATTCTGGCTTACTTAAACTTAGTATGACAATATCCAGGTCCATCCATGTTGCTGAAAATGGCATTATTTTATTCTTTTTATTATGACTGAGTAGTATTCCATTGTATAAATACACCATGACTTTTTAACCAGTCATCTGTCAATGGACATTTAGGTTGTTTCCATGTCTTGGCTATTATAAATAGTGCTGGTGTGAATATTGGGATGCATGTATATTTTGAAATTAGAGTTTCCTCGGGATATATTCCCAGGAGCACAATTACTGGATCATATGATAAGTCTATTTTTAGTTTTTTGAGGAATCTCCATACTGTTTTCCATAATGGCTGCACCAAACTACATTCCCACCAACAGTGTAAAAGGGTACCCCTTTCTACATACCTTCTCCAGCATTTCTCATTTGTGGACTTTTTAATGAAGGCCATTCTGACTGGTGTGAGGTGACAACTCATTGTAGTTTTGATTTTCATTTCTCTGATAATTAGTATATTGAGCATTTTTTCATCTGCCTATTGGCAATTTGCTTGTCTTCAGTGGAGAATTTCTTGTTTAGGTGTTTGGCTCATTTTTGGATTGGATCGTTTGTTCAATCTACTTTTAAAATACTTACATTTCAAAAATAAAAATGCCAACTGCAATCACTTCACACTGCTCCCTGTCCTAACCTTAGGCAAACATTTTCTGTCACTATAAATGTGTCTATTCTAGGTAATTCATAGAAATAGTATCACATAATACATTATCTTTTGTAATTAACTTCTTCCATTTAGCATAAAATTTTAATATTTATCCATGATGTATCATATATTA
Organism: Camelus ferus; assembly: GCF_009834535.1. Taxonomy (NCBI): domain Eukaryota; kingdom Metazoa; phylum Chordata; class Mammalia; order Artiodactyla; family Camelidae; genus Camelus; species Camelus ferus. The sequence continues at coordinate 51,030,839 of NC_045732.1, read as the reverse complement.
GTCATTTGTTTATTTTTGTTCAATTATATTCCATTGTATGTATATACCATATCTTGTTTATTTATTCACTAGTTGAAAGGCACTTGGGTTATTTATACTTAGTGGTTATTATGAATAATATTGTTGTGAATGCTCATGGGTAAGTTTTTCACATGTGAAATGCTGCATAATAGGGCAATCTTTCTGTTTACTACTTTGAGTAAATGACAAACTGTTTTCACATGTGGCTGTACCATTTTACATTGTCACCAAAATATATGAAGGCTCCTGAGTCAGGGGTCCCCAATACCACCACCAAGTTCAATTATTTGCTAAGAACTCAGAATATAACCATCATCAGGGCTATGTTTTATCAAGACAATAATATACAAAGCAAAGTTGGCAAAGGGAAGAGATATGGGTTAAATCCGGTAGACAACACATATAAGCTTCTAAGTGCCCTTACCCTATGGAATCACCCAGACCATCCATGCTTAATCTCTCAATTTGATCTTTCCTGAGGTATAAAGTCACATACAGCACAACCAGGCCAATAGGTTGATGTCAACCTGAAAGTCCCAGGGCTGAGACAGCACCATAACATTCATGGTACACATAAGAATTATAATACCAGAGGACACAGGTGATCACCCTATAAACATAGAGCTTATAAATATTCAGGCAACTCAAACAGGACATATATGAGTTATGTGGTATAGATGAACAGGGCCAATGTGGGCTCCCACTATGATGTCCCCTGCTCTAGCGTTCCCAGTCTGGTACAATTTATTTAGTTTTGTCTTTGTTGCAGAGAGAATGCCTGAGTGCAGTCAATTTTAAACATTTCTGTTTGTCCATGACATCAGTTTATCTACTTCATGTGTGTGGATGACATCTGGATGTGTTCTGTGTGGAAACTGCAGGAACTGAGACCACGTTCTGCTCTCTAATAGTCAGCAAGCTCTCAGATTTAGGCTCAGTTGTCAGTCTGAATTTAAAGCACTCCCAACAACTTGGAAAGGGAGCAATAATATCTTTCTTCATGAGGAGGGGAAAGCATCTAAAAGCTGCTGTGAGGACAGAGAAGATGGCGGAGTAGAAGAACGCTCGCAGGTCACCCTCTCTCAAAAATACACCAAGACCCACATCTACAGACCCACTCAGCCAACCAGAGCACCTGTGGAACTCCGACAGAACATCGCCCTCTTCAAAAGATAAAGACACCAAAAATCTGGTAGGAGAAAAGGAAAAAAGAAAGAACAAAAGGCAAAGCAGCGCGGGACGGGTCCCGTGGGGAGGGAGCGGCAAAGGAGGACTGGCGCTCGCTCGCTGGGTCTCCCCTCTCCAACTAAGAGGCCAGCGGGACAGAGGGGGAGACTTCGAGGCTCTGATCTGTACAGAGCAGCCCTTGACTAACAGAACTAAGTTAAACGGGCACAGAGCGTCCCCCCGACATCCAGCCTGAGACGCTGCCGGCAGCGGCGGGCAGGGCCAGGCTGCACAAGCCGGGCGGAGGACGGAAGTGGCTGCACGGAGGCAGCCCCGGGGAAACGCAAGGGGCTGCGCCATGGCTGTGGGTGCACAGGACAGAACAACCTGGGCCCTCCATAAAACAGCAAGGTTGATGTGCTCTCGGGGAAAGGGTGCACACCCCCATCTCTGAAAACCCGCGGAAAGTTTTCAGGGGAAGAGACGCGGGGCTCAGGCACAGCCGCCATATCCTCCACACTGAGCACCCAGGCGGGGGCGGGGGCGAAACCTGCATCCACACTGAAGGGCTTAGCAGCCTCAAAGGCCAGACTGAGACTGGCCAGCAGCCCGGGGCAGATAGGATCCTTCCATCCTGGTCCCTCAGAGAACTTGCTCCACAAAGACAAACAAGGAGCTGGGTTTTGGCTCGGATCAGGGACAGGGCTGTCCCTCGGTCTTCCTCGAGCCCACCCGCGGAGCGCCGACCAGGGTGGAGCTCGCAGCCGCACAGAGCAGCGGAGCTACCGGCGGCTCAGGTAGAGGGAGAGCGGCCCCCCCCCCCCGCATTTTGGGCAGGAACACAGCCCCTGACCGAGGTGCTGGGAGGGGGCACGACCCGCCCTCCTACCTGGCCAGTCTGCAACATCTGACTGCGGCATCCGGAAGGGCAGCGACCCGCCCGCCCACAGCAGAGAGCTGCACCTGACCCAGTGTTAGGAGGAGGCACAATCTGCTTGCTGACAGGTGCTGGAAGCAGCACAGAAGAGGGCGTCAACGGAGGCCCTCTGAAAACAGCAAGCTGAGCTTCCAAAACAGGACGAAGACACAAAGACTTCACATTAAAAGAACACAGACTCCAGGAGAACACCGAAAAACCCACCCCCCTTTTTTTTTCTAAATCTGCTTTTACCTGTTCTATTGTCTATTACTCTCTTAAACTTTACTTCTTAATTCATTTCTATTTCTCTTGGGTTTTGATATCCTGCTATTGATTAGACACAGGTTTCAAATACATCTATTCATCTACACCCCCCCTTTTTTTGTAAAGGTTTTAAAAGTACGTCTCAACCCGATTAATACTCTGCTTCAACTCACTCTTCTATTATTCATTATACACTGTTTTCAAACCCTCTTTCTCCCTTCTTTTAAAATTCTTTCTCTCTCTCTCTTATTTTTTTTCTTTTTTTCCTAAGTTCTATTCATAAATAAGCATAAGATCGATAAAATCTTTAAGGACCAAAATAAACAACTGATACTTCGTAAACCACAGTGCCAAAGAGGTATGAGCAAGATGAAGAAGCAGAGAAACATTTCCCAATTAAAAGAACAAGAGAAATCCCCTGAAAGAAAGATCAAAGAAATAGACATCGATAGCCTACTAGATCAAGATTTCAAAAAAGGAGTGATCGAATTGCTGAAGGAATTAAAAGAGATAGTGTTTAGAGATATAAAATATGTCAAAAATAAAATTGAAGCTATAAAGAAGAGCCAAGTAGAATGGGTAAACTCATTGACAGAGATGAGGAAAGATCTAATAGCTGTGCAAAGCCGACTAGATAATGCAGAGGAACGAATTAGTGATCTAGAAGACAGGGCAAGAGAAAGCACCCATTCAGAAGAACTACAAGATAAGCAAATAAAAAATCATGAAAATAGCATAAGGGACCTATGGGATAATATAGTGTCCCAATCTTTGCATAATAGGTGTCCCAGAAGGGGAAGAAAGATCAAAGGGGATTAAAAAGGTTTTTGAAGAAATCATGACTGAAAATTTCCCAAACTTAAAGAAGGAATCAGATATCCAAGTACAGGAAGCTCAGAGGGTCCCAAACAGGAAGAACCCAAAGAGACCCACACCAAGACATATCATAATCAAGATGGCCAGAGTCAAGGATAAAGAAAGGATTCTAAAGGCAGCAAGAGAAAAGCAAAGAGTAAGTTACAAGGGAACCCCAATAAGGCTCTCAGCTGATTTCTCTACACAAACACTACAGGCCAGAAGGGAGTGGCAAGATATATTCAAAGCCCTGAATGGAAAAAAGATGCAGCCTAGGATACTTTATCCAGCAAGGCTATCCTTGAGGATAGAAGGAGAAGTAAAGAGTTTCACAGACAAGAAAAAGCTACAGGAGTTTAGCAACACTAAACCCATGCTAAAAGAAATATTGAAAGGGCTATTTCAAATAGAAAAGCAGCAGGATGCCACAGAAATGAGAAACACACAACTGGAAAGGTGATAACTCATGAATTACAAATGAAGTAAACATGAAATTATAAAAGAAGCCATACAAATCACTGAGAGTGGGAGAGGGAGGCAGGGAAATATAGAATATTTTCTTCTTTCTTTTTAAAATTTTTTTAATGGTAGGATGGGTTTGAGATCATGTTACTATCAGTTTAATAAAAACAGTTATAGTAATGAGTTAATAGATTTACAAAAAGGGTAACCACAAGCCAAAAATTTACAAAGGAGTCACAAAAATTAAATAAAATGCATGATAATACAAAGGAAAATTACCAAACCACAAAAGGAAGAAGAAAGGAACAAAGAGGATATAGCAATTCAACTGCAAAGGTAAGTTCAAAATGGCAATAAACACACATCTATCATTAATTACTGTAAATGTTAATAGACTAAATGTTCCAGTCAAAAGACACAGAGTGGCAGACTGGATAATGAAGCAAGAACCTTCAATATGCTGCATACAAAAGACCCACTTTAGGGAGAAGACACATATACATTGAGACTGAAAGGATGGAAAAGGATATTCCATGCAAATGCAAAAGCCAAAAAAGCAGGTGTTGCAGTACTGATTTCAGACAAAATAGACTTTAAAACAAAGGCCATAAAGAAAGATAAAGAAGGACATTTTATAATGATTAAAGGAGAGATACAAGATGAGGATATTACACTCGTTAATATATATGCACCCAATATAGGAGCACCTAAGTACATACAAGAATTACTAACAGAGATAAAGGGGGATATTGATGGGAATACAATCATAGTTGGAGATCTTAACACTGCATTAACATCACTAGACAGATCTTCCAGACAGAAAATAAACAAGGCAACAGAGAAATTAAATAGTACAATAGAAAAACTAGATTTGATGGATATTTCCATAGCATTACACCCCCAAAAAATAGGATATACATTCTTTCCAAGTGCACATGGAACATTTTCCAGGATAGATCATGTACTTGGGCACAAATGAAGCCTCAACAATTTTAAGAAGATAGAAATTATCTGAAGCATCTTTACTGACCACAATGCCATGAAACTGGAAATCAACAACAGAGAAACAAAGGAGAAAAAAAGGAAAGTATGGAGATTAAACAATATGTTATTGAAAAAACAATGGATCAATGAGGAAATCAAAGCTGAAATTAAAAAATACCTTGAGACAAATGATAAGGAAAGCACAACCACTCAAAACCTATGGGACACAGCAAAGGCAGTGCAAAGAGGGAAGTTTATAGCGATACAGGCCTTCCTCAAAAAAGAAGAACAATCTCAAATAAACAATTTAACCCACCACCTGAATGAATTAGAAAAAGAAGAACAAAAAGCCCCAAAAAGCAGCAGAAGGAAGGAAATAATATAGATCAGAGAGGAATTAAATACAATAGAGATTAACAAGACCATAGAAAAAATCACCCAAACCAAAAGCTGGTTTTTTGAAAAAGTAAATAAAATCAACAAGCCTCTGGCCAAACTCAGAAAGAAGACAAAAGAGAGAGCACAAATTAGCAAAATAAGAAAGGAAAATGGAGAAATTACAACAAACAAAATAGAAATAAAGAATATCATACGAGAATATTATGAAAAACTATATGGAACCAAACTGGATAACCTAGAGGAGATGGACAAGTTTCTGGAAACATACTGTCCACCAAGACTGAATCAAGAAGAATCTGAACACTTGAACAATCCAATCACTGGAAAGGAAATAGAAATAGCAATTCAAAACCTCCCTACAAATAAAAGTCCAGGACCGGACGGCTTCATAGGGGAATTCTACCAAACATACAAAGAAGAACCCATACCAGTCCTTCTCAAAATCTTCCAGACGATTGAAAAGGAGGGAATACTCCCAAACTCATTCTATGAAGCCACCACCACCCTGATACCAAAACCAGGCAAAGACACTACAAAAAAAGAGAATTATAGGCCAATATCACTGATGAACATAGACGCCAAAATCCTCACCAAAATTTTAGCAAATAGAATCCAACAACACATAAAAAAGATTATACATCATGACCAAGTCGGGTTCATCCCAGGGACACAAGGCTGGTTCAACATATGCAAATCAATCAATGGAATACATCACATCAACAAGAGAAAGGACAAAAACCACATGATCATCTCAATCGATGCAGAAAAAGCATTTGATAAAATTCAACACCCATTTATGATAAAAACTCTTGCCAAAGTGGGTATAGAGGGAACATATCTCAACATAATAAAAGCTATATATGACAAACCTACAGCCAGCATAGTCCTCAACGGTGAAAAACTCAAAAGCTTCCCACTAAAATCTGGGACAAGACAAGGATGCCCACTATCACCACTGCTATTCAACATAGTCCTGGAAGTCCTAGCCACAGCAGTCAGGCAAGAGAAAGAAATAAAAGGGATCCAAATTGGAAAAGAAGAGGTAAAAGTGTCATTATATGCTGATGACATGTTACTATATATAGAAAACCCTAAAAGGTCCACACAAAAGCTACTAGAGCTGATTGAAGGTAGGTAGCTGATTGAATTCAGCAAGGTAGCAGGTTACAAAATTAACGTTCAAAACTCAGTTGCATTTCTTTACACTAACGATAAATCAACAGAAGAAGAAATTAAAGAAACAATCCCCTTTAAAATAGCACCCAAAGTAATAAAATATCTGGGAATAAATCTAGCCAAGGAGGTGAAAGAGTTATACACAGAAAAATACAAACCATTGATGAAGGAAATTAAAGAAGACTTTAACATTGGAAAGATACTCCCTGCTCTTGGATTGGAAGAATCAATATTGTTAAAATTGTCACACTGCCCAAGGCAATCTACAGATTTAATGCAATCCCTATCCAATTACCCAGGACATATTTCACAGAACTAGAAAAAATCATAATAAAATTCATATGGAACCATCAAAGACCTAGAATTGCCAAAGCATTACTGAAGAGAAAGAAAGAGGCTGGAGGAATAACTCTCCCAGACTTCAGGCAATACTATAGAGCTACAGTCATCAAGACAGCATGGTATTGGTACAAAAACAGACATATAGATCAATGGAACAGAATAGAGAGCCCAGAAATGAACCCACTAACTTTTGGTCAACTCATCTTTGACAAAGGAGGCAAGAATATACGTTGGAATAAAGACAGTCTTTTCAGCAAATGGTGTTGGGAAAACTGGACAGCAGCATGTAAAACAATGAAGCTAGAACACTCCCTTACACCATATACAAAAATCGACTCAAAATGGATTAAAGACTTAAACATAAGACAAGATACAATAAACCTCCTAGACGAAAACATAGGCAAAACATTGTCTGACATACATTTAAAATATTTTCTCCTAGAAGAAATAAAAGCAAGAATAAACAAATGGGACCTATTGAAAATTACAAGCTTCTGCACAGCAAAGGAAACCAGAAATAAAAGAAGAAAAAAACCTACGGAATGGGAGAAAATTTTTGCAAGTGAAACCGACAAAGCCTTGATCTCCAGAATATATAAGCAGCTCATACGACTCAATAAGAAAAAAATAAACAACCCAATCCAAAAATGGGCAGAAGACCTAAACAAGCAATTCTCCAAGGAAGACATACAAATGATCAAAAAGCACATGAAAAAATGCTCAATATCACTAATTATCAGAGAAATGCAACTCAAAACTACAATGAGGTATCACCTCACACCAGTCAGAATGGCTGTCATTCAAAAATCCAATAATGACAAATGCTGGAGAGGCTGTGGAGAAAGGGGAACCCTCCTACACTGCTGGTGGGAATGCAGTTTGGTGCAGCCACTATGGAAAACAGTGTGGAGATTCCTCAAAAGACTAGGAATAGACTTACCATATGACCCAGGAATCCCACTCCTGGGCTTGTATCCAGAAGGAACCCTACTTCAGGATGACACCTGCACCCCAATGTTCATAGCAGCACTATTTACAATAGCCAAGACATGGAAAGAGCCTAAATGCCCATCAAGAGATGACTGGATAAAAAAGAAGTGGTATATTTATACAATGGAATACTATTCAGCCACAAAAACCGACAACATAATTCCATTTGCAGCAACATGGATGCTCCTGGAGAATGTCATTCTAAGTGACGTAAGCCAGAAAAAGAAAGAAAAATACCATATGAGATCGCTCATATGTGGAATCTAAAAAACAAAAACAAAACAAACAAACAAACAAAAACAAAGCGTAAATACAGGACAGAAATAGACTCACAGACAGAGAATACAGACTTGTGGTTACCAGGAGGGTGGAGGGTGGGAAGGGATATACTGGGATTTGAAAATTGTAGAATAGACTACACTGTATAGCACAGAGAAATATACACAAAATTTTATGATACCTCACAGAGAAAAAAAATGTGACAATGAGTGTGTATATGTCCATGAATAACTGAAAAATTGTGCTGAACACTGGAATTTGACACAACATTTTAAAATGATTATAAATCAATACAAAATGTTAAAAAAATAAATAAATAAAAGCTGCTTTGAAAACCCAAGGTCATTTCTGTTTCTCCTCTGCCATGCTTCTCCAGGTAACAGAGGTTTTTTTCTCTGTTGTAAAATGAATTGGTCTCATTTAGCAATTATAACTTCACGTGTTTTTCAATCATCCCATAATTACCTATACATTTCATCTAGAAAGGTTTTAAACAATAAAGACAAAAGCTTTTTTTATACAGAAGTATTGTATGCAGCCTAACACATCATGTGCAGAAATTGGTAAGGACAAAATCCTGAATTTTCAAAATAATTTCAAAATAACATTTTTAGAAATTTTTTTTATTGAAGTATAGTCAGTTTACAATGTTGTGTCAATTTCTGGTGTACAGCACAATAATTCAGTCATATGGGAACATACATATATTTATTTTCATATTCTTTTAACCATAAGTTATTACAAGATATTAAATATAGTTCCCATTGTTATTCAATATAAACTTATTGTTTATCTATTTTATATATGGTAGTTAGTATCTGCAAATCTCAAACTCCCAATTTATGCCCACCCCCTTCAAACCCTGGTAACCATAAATTTGTTTTCTATGTATGAGATTCTGTTTCTATTTTATAAATAAGTTTATTTGTCTTTTTTTAGATTCCACATATGAGTGATATTATATGGTATTTTTCTTTCTCTTTCTGGCTTACTTCACTTAGAATGATATTTTTCCAGGTCCATCCATGTTGCTGCAAATGGCATTATTTTATTATTTTTTATGGCTGAGTAATATTCTATTGTATAAATATACCATAACTTTTTTTATCCAGTCATCTGTCGATGGACATTTAGGTTGTTTCCATGTCTTGGCTATTGTAAATAGTGCTGCTATGAACATTGGGGTTCAGGTGTGTTTTTGAATTGTTTCCCTCTGGATATATGCCCAGGATCAAAATGACTTTAATTTACATCCTTTTATCCTGCTTTTTCACTTAGAGAGTAGCCTAGAAAAGATTAATTCATTTCTGAGTATAATTGCTTTCAATAATATAATTGCTCAACAATGGAACCAGGAATGCATAGTTTGGAAAGGATAGTCTCTTCAATAAATGGTGCTGAGAAAACTAAATATCCATATATGAAAGAATACAATTGGACTGCTATCTTACACCATAGAAAAAGATTAACTCAAAGTTGATTAAAGATGTAAATGTAATACCTAAAGCTATAAAATTCCTAGAAGAAAGCATAAGGGAAAAAATTAAAACATAGGAAAAAAGTTCCTTGGCTTTGGTCTTGGTGATGCTTATTTTGAATATGGCACCAAAAGGAAAGGTAACAAAAGCAAAAATAAACAAGTGGGAATATATCAAACTGAAAAAAAGTATCTGCATAGTAAAGGAAAGAATCAATAAAATGAAAAGTCAACCTAAACAATGAGAGAACATTTTTGCAAACAATATATCTGATGAAGAGTTAATATTCCAAATATATGAGGAACTCATGCAAATCAGTAACATAAAATCAAATAACTCACTTAAAAATGGCCAATATACCTGGATAGAATTTTTCCAAGAAGACATACGAATGGTTAATAAGTTTATGAAAAGATCTCAACATCATTAATCATCAGGAAAATGCAAATCAAAACCACAATGAGATATCACCTCACACCTAATAGGATGTCTATCATCAAAATGACAAGAGATAACAAATGTTTGCAAGAATATGTAGAAAAGGAAAACCATATACACTGTTGGTGAGAATATAATTTGGTTTAGCCACTATTGACAACAGTAGAGACGTTTCTCAAAAACTTGAAAGTAGGATTATCATATGACCCAGGAATCCATCTTCTGGGTATATATCCAAAGGAAATTAGATCACTTATCTCAGAGATATCTGTACTTCCATCTTCATTACAGCATTATTCACAATAGTTAAGACATGGAAACAACTTAAGTGTTGGTCAAAGGATAAATGAGTAAAGACTATGTGACATATATCTATAGATAGATACAGATATATAAATAATGAAATATTATTCAGCCTTTAGAAAGAAGGAAATCCTGCCACTTGTGAAAACATGAATGAACCTGGAGGGCATAATGCTAAGTGAAATAAGCCAAATGTAAAAAGATACTGTATGGTATCTCTTATATATGAATGTAAAAGAAAAGAAAAAAAAATGTAACTCATAGAAACAGAAAGTAAGATATTGATTGCCAGCGACTGAGGGGAGAATAATGGGGAAAGGTGATTAAAAGTGTACAAATTTTCATTTAAACAATGAATGAGTTCTAAGCATCAAATGTGTAGCATGGTAAATATAGTTAATAATACTGTACTCTTGAACTTTCCTAAGAAAGTAGATCTTAATTTTTCTAGTAAAAAGACAAACCACAGAAATGGTAACTATGTGAGGTGAGGTGATGGATGTGTTAGTGAACCTGATTGTGGTACTTATTTTACAATGTATATGTACACCTTAAATATA